>NC_050580.1:57470979-57670979 GCF_011100635.1 Trichosurus vulpecula
AGCAAGTCCAGCATCGGTGGAGTGAGGAGTAGCCTTCAGACCTATCCACAGCTGAGACAGTGACACATCCAGCAGCAGCAGCGTCACATTTGGACCAGAGCTTCGTGGGACCAATGCTGTGTAGAAACGATGTTAAATCTGAGATCAGGGTGGTAGAGGGAAGAGTGTGCCCCACCCCCCAGGTGTTTAGGGGAAATATCAGTGCTTCTGTTCTTGCTGGATCTTCAAAGTAAACATCCCTTTGTAAAAACCAATCAATGTTAATTGGTTAAGTGGAATTGAGACATTAAATATGGGCAGCTAACAGTGGAAGGAACACATTGGAATGGAGGTTCAAGCAGCTAGCAGTAGAGAAAGACACTCTAAACCTTCAGGAGTACCTTTGGAAGTCTGAGGGGGAGATGCCATCATCCTGGCTCTGGGAGGGTAAAGCCAGACTAATGGCTGTATATGAAGAGGGAATTCATTACTGAATTGTGAATGCATGGAAGTAGAAGAAGGAGTTTCAAGCCCAGGAAATGGCTCACAATCCAATTGGGCTGAAATACAGAGTCATTGAAGGGGGTCAGTATGAAATGAATCTGAGAGAGGTGAGAACCACGTTAAGTGCTATACTAAAGAATTTGTATTTTGTCTTCTAGATGATGAGGAGCTATTGAAAGTTTTTGAGTGAGGGAGTGGAGTGGTCAAATCTGTATTTCAGGAAGATAATTTTGGCAGCTCTGGGGATGATGTCCCCTTGTGGTTCCATAACTAGCATGCATCTGTTTTGGGAAGATCATACTAACTGAATGCAAAGAGACATATTGCACACTTAGTGATTAATTCTTTGGCCATTGCAACCAATAAAACAGATACATATGCAAAATGGTCCTCATTTCTGACACATCTGCAGTCAAGGTGGTAGAATGGCAGTAATGGGAGACATTTTTTTTATTATTTTTATTTAATATTTTAGTTTTCAACATCGATTTCCACAAGATTTTGAGTTATAAATTTTCTCCCCATTTCTGCCCTCCCCCCCATTTCAAGATGGCATATATTCTGATTGCCTCATTCCCCAGTCAGCCCTCCCTTCTTTCACCTCCCTCCCCACTCCCTCATTGCCTTTCCCCTTACTTTCTTGTAGGACAGGATAGATTTCTATGCCCCATTCTCTATATACCTTGTTTCCCAGATGCATGCAAAAACCAACTTTTTTTTAAGCATCTGCTTTTCAAACTTTGAGTTTCAAATTCTCTCCCCTCTTCCCTTCCTACCCACCCTCCCTAGGAAGGCAAGCAATTCAACATAGATCACACATGTATCATTATGTAAAACACTTCCACAATGCTCATGTTGTGAAAGGCTAACTACATTTCCTTCCATCCTATCCTGTCGCCCTTTATTCAGTTTTCTACCTTGACCCTGTTCCTTTTTGAAAGTGTTTGCTTTTGATTACCTTTTCCCCCATCTGCCCTCCCTTCTATTGTCCCCCCTTTTTATGTCTTTCCTCCTTCTTTCCTGTGGGGTAAGATACCCAAATGAGTGTGTATGTTATTCCCTCCTCAGGTCAATTCTGATGAAAGCAAGATTCACTAATTCCCCCTCACCTGCCCCCTCTTCCCTTCCAATAGAACTGCTTTTTCTTGCCACTCTTATGTGAGATAATTTACCCCATTCTATCTCTCCCTTTTCCCCTCTCTCAATATATTCCTCTCTCATCCCTTAATTTGATTTTATTTTTTTAGATATCATCCCTTCATATTCAACTCACCCTGTGCCCTCTGTCTATATATGTATATTACCTTCAGCTACCCTAATACTGAGGTTTCATGAATTATACACATCATCTCTCCATGTAGGAATGTAAACAAAACAGTTCAACTTTAGTAAGTCCCTTATGATTTCTCTTTCTTGTTTACCTTCTCATGCTTCTCTTGATTCTTGTGTTTGAAAGTTAAATTTTCTATTCAGCTCTGGTCTTTTCACTGAGAAAGCTTGAAAGTCCTCTATTTTATTTAAAATCCATATTTTGCCTTGGAGCATGATACTCAGTTTTGCTGGGTAGGTGATTTTTGTTTTAATCCTAGCTCCATTGACCTCCAGAATATCGTATTCCAAGCCCTTCTATCCCTTAACGTAGAAGCTGCTAGATCTTGTATTATCCTGATTGTGTTTCCACAATACTCAAATTGTTTCTTTCTGGCTGCTTGCAGTATTTTCTCCTTCATCTGGGAGCTCTGGAATTTGGCAATGATATTCCTAGGAGTTTTCTTTATGGGATCTTTTTCAAGGGGTGATCGGTGGATTCTTTCAATTTCTATTTTACCCTCTGGCTCTAGAATAACAGGGCAGTTTTCCTTGATAATTTATTGAATGATGATGTCTAGGCTCCTTTTTTGATCATGGCTTTCAGGTAGTCTAATAATTTTTAAATTATCTCTCCTGCATCTATTTTCGAGGTCAGTGGTTTTTCCAATGAGGTATTTCACATTGTCTCCCATTTTTTTTTTTATTACTTGGGTTCTGTTTTATAATACCTTGATTTCTCATAAAGTCACTAGCTTCCACTTGCTCCAATCTAATTTTTAAGGTGGTATTTTCTTCAGTGGTCTTTTGGACTTCCTTTTCCATTTGGCTAATTCTGCCTTTCAAGGCATTCTTCTCCTCATTGGCTTTTTGGAGCTCTTTTGCCATTTGAGTTAGTCTATTTTTTAAGGTGTTGTTTTCTTCAGTATTTTTTCGGTCTCCTTTAGCAAGTCATTGACTTGTTTTTCATGGTTTTCTTGCATCACTCTCATTTATTGTCCCAGTTTTTCCTCTACTTCTCTTACTTGCTTTTCCAAATCCTTTTTGAGCTCTTCCATGGCCCGAGACCAATTCGTATGTTTCTTGGAGCCTTTTGATGTAGGCTCTTTGACTTTGTTGACTTCTTCTGACTGTATGTTTTGATCTTCTTTGTCACCAAAAAAGGAATCTAGAGTTTGAGTTTGAGTCTGTGTTCATTTTCACTGCCTGTTCATGTTCCCAGCCAACTGCTTGACCCTTGAGCTTTTTGTCAGGATATGACTGCTTATAGAGTAGAGAGTACTTTATCCCAAGCTTTAGGGTCCAAGCACTGCTGTTTTCAGAGCTACTTCTACTCCACCGTCACCCCAGGCTCTGTCACAGCAGTGCTCCACCTCCCCCAAGACCCACCAACCAGGACCGCAATCCAGATCGAAGTAGGGCACAGCAAGAGAATCTGCCTTCGTGCCCACAAAGTGCTCCTTGCACTTCTGTACTGATCCGCTCTATCATGTGAGCCAGGGACTCGGGAAGCAGCTGCTGCTAGAGCTCTGGAAGCATCCTCAGGAGCTTCCTGCTGCTGCCACCGCCACTGCTGCACCACCTCCGCCACCCCCAAGGCTGGCGGCCAGACTGCTCTGAACTCCACCCTGCAGTTTCCCACTAACTTGCTCTTTGGCGTTTGTGGGTTGAGAAGTCTGCCACAGCTCATTGGTTCATGGTCCCAAAGCCTGTTCTGGCTGGCTGATTCTGGGTCTGGTATGCCCTGGAGCAGCCCACACTGGGCTGTGCTCCACTTCTAGCACCGTGAGATAGACCCTTCCCGGTGACCATCCAGGCTTTCCTGGGCTGGAGACCTGTTTCCCTCTGCTATTTCGTGAGTTCTGCAGCTCTAGAATTTGTTCAGAGCCATTTTTTACAGGTGTTCAGAGGGATTTGGGGGAGAGCTTAAGCAAGTCCCTGCTTTCCAGCTGCCATCTTGGCTCCACCCCCCCCCCCAAAAAAAAAGCCTGGGGGACAATTTTTAGATCATCTAACTTGTAATGTTAATTGGATAATAAGATTTTCCCCACCCATTAATATGCCTCATATGGAGCCCATTGGGGGAGGGACTTGACTAAGGAGGAGCTTGTCTAGGGGGAGGCTTGCTTATAGGAAGGCTTTCACACTTTTCACTAATTTCTAATTAGGCACTGAATCATGAAGATTGTGATATCTTTTGGCTCAGAAGTGTAAATATACTCTGAGTTGGTATTTTGCTTTGGGGGTTGCTTATGAGAAGGATCTTGTGATTCCCTGGTCGAGACTCCAAGTAGTTTTGTGGTCAGAGCTCCCTGACTGCTCAGATATAAAGGCTCTCTTGATCCAGTGGTGTATGTAAAGTGTATAGCAATGTTGCTTTGATTCATGCAGTCAGAGTCCTGTCTGTTGGTCTTTATGCTAATTTCTCTGCTTATATTTTCTGTGCTTGTACTTTCTCTGATGTTCAGGGTGCTGACTTTTCCCCTGAATTAGTGAATGTAATTAAAAGTAGGATTGTTAACCCCTTTTTGAGCAGTCTAAGAACCTGTGCTAGCAGCCATCCTGGGTGTGCCAGTGTGGTTGAGTACTCAAAATGTGAGATCCTTGACCAACCATCAATGAGTGGACTTACCACTAGGGAAACTGAATCGTATCATCCTTGACACTCTCAACATAAACAAAATACAGAAGACAAAAGGAAGCTGAAGCTAAGTGAGATGTTGTCTAACAGGTTCTCTCTTGGAGAGGCAAATAAAAGAGTTGGCAGAGCTGGTTTATTCATGCATCCAAAGGAAAAAGAAACATCATTTCACGGACATTTGGTCATCGTGTTTTACACTGCTTGTGATAAGTGCTTACAAAAGCAAATGCAGTGTCAGGGCCAACATCTATTGTAGAGAATGAAGAGGTAAAGGAATCATATAAAAATTTGGTCATGCCTTCTAAATTAAAGCAACACATAATCAGTGACTTCAATGCTAAGGCAGCGGTAGGCAAGGATGGTGAAAAATATGGTTCACAAATAATGAATGAGAAAGTCCCAAAGGCTGTAATGTATACTGCACAGAAGGCTCTCACTGATATATCATGAACACTTTCTCTGGGAAAGAAAAAGCACTGGACCTGGTGAGTACTAAATAAAATCACAAAAAATATGGGGCCTTATTATCCAAAAAATGACAATGGAGACAACTGGCCCACATGCCTACTTTTCCATTTGTGTAAAATTTTTATGAAAAGAATCTACATCTAGGATATTGTTTATGAGGCTATTAGAAGAGAAGTTCTAATAGAGGCTTCTGAAAGTTCTAGTCTACAATTGACTACATATTGGCAACCCCATACATGTAGAAAATACCCAGATCTCATTGTGCCTAATTTTTGTTGATTAAAAATGAAAAGGCAAAACTCCATTTTAAGGGTTCTTCCCAAACATAATGTTTCTGGTTGTACCAACAATGTAGCTAGCAGCAGCTGCTGAGGTGTAAGACCCAACAGGAACTGCCAGCCCAGGTTCTTTGATCTGCTTTTCTAAGGAAAGCAACTTTAAGGGGTTAACAGTCTCACTTTCATCAAACATACATATATCATTCACTTAGTTCAGGGGAAAAAGCCAGCATTGTGAACTTCAGAGCAAATACAAACAGAAATTACAAACAGAGCCAATATCAACAGAGCAAACAACACAAACTGGTCTATCCATAGCAATGCATAGTTACCAGGAAAGCATCAACATCTGGGTTTCTGCAAAGCTGGGGGACTCCAGTGGCTACCCAGAATCACCACATCAACACTCTTCCAGTGAGTGAGAGCTCCAAAGGCAAAACACCAACCTCTGAGTTTATGTACCCTGTTCAGGGTCAATGGGCATCACAACATGTGACTCAAACCCATTACCCTTGAGGTAAGCAGGTCATCAAAGACTTCTGATTTAATCAAAGAAATGAAGGCCAGACTCATCAAGGGCACTTGATTAAATATGTGCTCCAAAAGAGAAAACAGTAATTAATTGTGGATACACTGGGGAATAAGGCAAAAATTATACAACAATAATGGCTAATATTTATGTAGAGCTTACTACGTACCAGGCACTGTGCTAAATGCTTTATGAATTATCTCATTTGATCCTCACAACGACCCTGGAAGGTAGGTGCTATTATTATCCCCGTTTTACAGATGAGGCAAACAGAAGTTAAGTGACTGGCCCAGAGTGACAGAGCTGGTTGGTGTCTGAGGCAAGATTTGAACTCAGGTCTTCCTGACACCAGGCCCAGAGCACCATCCGTTGCACTACCGAGTTGCCTCTTAACAATATTCCTTGAAAGATACAACTTCTTTCAGTGACCCTCTGATCATTAATATCAAGTATGGAGTAAAACAGGGAGATGTCTGTTTGCCAAAAATCTTCTCCAGTGTCATGGCAGAGCTCTAGCTCAGGGTTCAAGTGAAAAAGATGAGGTCCTATAAAGATTCCAGTTGGCAGGTGATTTTACTGATCGCAACAGAGCCTTCTAAATGAGATCCGTAACTCTCGAGAATCTGGCCTAACCATAAGCAAAGTCAATGAAGAATATCTGTTATCCAGACGCAGTCAAGTGGACTGCTTGCAGAGTTTGTCTTGCAGTATCTATATCTGTCTCTGAGACAGATACAGTGGACAGTGCATTGGGGTCGGAGTTGAGCTGTATGGTGTGAGTAAATGGGAACTTGGAAGTTTTTGAGAGGGTCATCATTTTGGCACGTGGGGGTCTGTGAGGGGCTGATCTGGGTGGATGGCAGCATGAAAGAATTGGGGATCTGTTGGGAGTATGCCATGATGGGGGAAAGGGGTAAAGAGTTGGAGGTAGGTACTACTATAGGCCAAGCCCGACTCAGGCTGATTTGGTAGTTGAGGTCCAAGACTGGAATGAAATGAAGCACTCATAGCTCATTTACCAGTTAAATAAAGGAGGTTTACTTAGCAAGGATATGGGATTTGTCCTTTCCCCCATATCTCCAATAGAGAAATATTTCTGGTCAGCAGGGCAGGATGTGGTGATTCACAAGGCAAGCTTGAAAGCCCCTGACCCCTGGGAGGCTGGCCACTTGTATGCCCATAGGCTACCGGGAATCTCCACATGAAGAACTAAAGCCTTAGCTTCTGGATTGGTCAAATCTGGGGACAGCTTCTTTGCTATTTGGGGGAAACCCCCCAAAACCAAAACCAAAACCAGTCTCAGCACATCTGGTGGACACTCTAGTAGGTACTGCCTTTATCACAAGAGAATCTTGCTTAATTTTTTTCTTTATGCTTGGAATGTTCTCCATTTCCTCTTCCCCTGTTGGGACTCTGTCCACACCTTAAAGCCCAACTCAAAGAACTTCACAACGATGTTTTCCCTGATCCCTCCCCAGTCAGCAGAAGCCCTGGGATCTCACATATCATATTGGTCTATTATTGTGTATTATAGTACTCATGTTGGTCACATCTCCCTGCTCTAGCTAAACTTCATGAGGTTACTCCATGCTTTGCATACAGTGAACACTTAATGAATGTTTGCTCAATTCAATTGAATTGACAAGTTTTCTTCTTCGAGATTTTGTCTAGGTCTGGCCTTGCCCACTGACCCTATGTCTTTCCTGTTCCTTGACACCAGATGACACATTGGGATATCTTCTCTTGTTTCCCGTCCTGTCTAGGAAGTCTTCCTTGGCTGCCCAAATCATCATTTGCATGGAACCAACGTCTGAAGCTCAGATATTTCCGGAGCTTCTGCTTTTCTGTCCCTCAAGCCGTAGCGTCATACCTTGTTCTGAGCCACGGCTTCCGTGTGCTTTCCTGGGGAAGCCCATAATGAGATCTCCTGCCCATTCCCTAATTGGTCCCTTTCCTGTTTCTCTACTGATGGACTTAAGCAGTGGCAGGAGAAATGGCTATTTCTGGTAGTATAGGGTCAGTCAACTAAGAGTAACCATGCAATCTTCTTCTCTGGAGACCTATGAAACAAGATTCTCCTCCCTTCCTCTCCACCATTTTTTCTGGGAGAGATGAGGAGGCACTGTCCTGTCCATTGGCAGAGGATGACCTCAGGAAGGCTACACCAGTTCAGGGAAGGGTGGAAGGGTGTACCTAAATTCATGGTTTGTTGTTTGTTTGTCCTTTGTTTTTTGAAGAGGACCGCTGACATCATGGATAATGTCCTGACTCATGTGTGAGTAGGATTTAAGTGAGGCAGAGTTGCGCGAAATTGTCAGTCTCATATTCTGTCTTCCAGAATCATCAAAATCCAATGGCAGGACAAAAGTCAAGATGACTGGCAGTGGCCCAGGATGCAGTGGTTTATTTTGGTGTCTTCCACATCTGACCAAGCTCTGAGCACTCCCCAGCACCTGCTGTAGCCACCTTCATGGCTGCCCCTAGTGTGAGATACTGGGTAGAATACTGGGGCTTGAAGTCCAAAAGACCCGCAGTGCATCTCCAGTTCTCGCTAGCTGTAAGACCCTGGGTGAAGCCTTTAGTGTTTCAGGTAACTCTCTAGAGATGGTAGTGAACTACACCGATTGAGGGAATTCTGGATGCTGATAAAATCTCACATTCTTCTTGTACCCGTGTAATAACTATAGATATTTACATGGTGCTTTAAGCATTTCCTTATAACTACCGTCCAAAGCACATGGTACAAATAGTATTGTTCCTGTTTTACAGAGAGGTGAGGGATCTACCCTCCCCACCCCACCCAGGCACATGGCTAGCAAGTGTCAGTGTCAGAATCCATCTCTAGCCTAGCTTCTCCCATATCTTGGACACTTTCCATCCTTGGGATGTGAAAGGAGGCCTGAGTCATGTCTGACCGACCCTTGGAATATGTTTTAACTGCCTTCTCTCAAAGAAGGCTGCTTGGCTGGACTCCAGGACCCCTGGAGCCCAGCAGAGGGAGGAGCCAGTGAGGAAGTAGAAAAGACATTTAAGGAGATGAAACTGGAAGGAGCAGCTGGACCTGATCAGTTTCATGTGGGAGAAATACGTGCTGGAGATGACACAGTCTTGAAGTTTCTCAGGGGTCAGTTCTCGAGATTTACTCATATTTCCATAATACTTTAGGGTTTACAATGTCCTTTCCTCAAAATAACATTGTGAGGTGGGTTCTGCAAGCATCATACCCATTTTACAGATAATGAAACTAAGTCTTCGAGGGGTTTGGATATTTGCCTATGGTGTTAGAGTTAGTGTGTCATGCATACCAAAAGTGTGAAGATAACAAAAGAATGTGGGAAAAAAATCACAATATTACTACTCGCAAAACAGCGACTGAGAAAACATCAGCAACTACTGACCCATCTGTCTGCTTTATTAAAAAATTTATAACACCCTTTCCTTTTCCGCGCTGCGGCTGCAGCCATGAGTACGCTCAGGCTTCAGAAGAGGCTTGCCTCTAGTGTCCTTCGATGTGGAAAGAAGAAGGTATGGCTTGACCCCAGCAAAACCAATGAAACTGTCAATGCCAATTCCCATCAGCAGATCCGGAAGCTGATTAAAGATGGGCTGACCATCCGGAAGCCCGTTACCGTGCACTCTCGTGCCAGATGCTGGAAAAATACTCTGGCTTGACGGAAGGGCAAGCACATGGGTATTGGTAAGAGAAAGGGTACTGCCAATGCTCGTATGCCTGAGAAGGTGGCATGGATGAGGCGAATACCGATTGTACGCCATCTGCTCCGAAGATACCAGGAATCCAAAAAGATTGACCGCCATGTGTACCATAGCCTGTACTTGAAGGTGAAGGGAAATGTGTTCAAGAATAAGCGCATTCTCATGGAATACATTCATAATCGAAGGCAGACAAGACTTGGAAAAAGCTCTTGGCTGACCAGGCTGAAGCTCGCTGGTCCATGACTAAGGAGGCATGAAAGCATTGGGAAGAGCGTCTGCAGGCAAGAAAGAGGAGATCCTCAAGACTTTGTCCAAGGAAGAAGAGACTAAGAAATGATCCTCCCCTATCTCCTCTGTACATAGTACCCTTCTATTTGGCTTATACAATAAAAATGAACAGACTGTCAAAAAATGAATAACAAAATTAAAAATCTCTAAAATCCTTATGCAAATGATTTATGCATATATTAAGAGCATCCTTGATGAAACACTAGGAGGGAAAAGTTTGGCATTTGCAAATAAGTTGCTATAGCTGACCAGTTATACAGTCGACCAAAAAGTAGAAAGAATCTAAGATCTTCATTGCTTGTTAGTATACAAATGTATTTAGAATCAGAGCAAAACATATCCTTAAAAAGTATTCTCCAATAAGACCCTTCTATTGGTTCTCGCCACAAAATAATATTCTATTCCATTTCCATACATATATTGAGATCAGATAAGATTCTGCAATAGATACAAATACAAAGATAATTTGGTTCAAAGATCTTGATTACCACCATCTGGGGCATAAAACCAGAGGGACACATATGTTTGGGGCTGTCTTGGAGGATGTCCCATCATCTAGATGCCTATCTTTGTGGGTGATGTTGTGCTGATTATATTAGTAAGTGCCCATGGCAGTTCAAGGATTTGAACTTGGGTTTCTTCTGACTCTGGGTCCAGTGAGCTTTCCATTACACTCCTGCCAGAATTCTATAGAGCTTCCTCAACAAATCATAGAGTTTCAGGGTTGGAAGGACTTTAGTGGATATTTAGTCCAAGACATAGGTCCAATGTGCTAATCTGTTTTGTTTAATTGTGTTCTTTGTTAGAAGGAAATGTTCTGGTGTGTATATTCTTCTGTGTATGTGTGTGTGTATTTTGGGAAAATTATTGTTTTTACATATAAACATATACATACATACATATAAATATACATACATATATATATATACACACACATACATACACACACATATAACAAACCAATTTCAGCCAGAGGACTTAACTTATTATTACTTAACTTATTACTTATTATTATTAAGATATTACAAGAGATGATGACACAAAGATATAAGATTGGGTTGGGAGGGGGAGGAATCAAAGTCTTTATTGGCCTATGCTCCAAAAAAAAAGATCAGAGAAAGAGGAAAAGCACTCATATATACAAAAATATTTATAGCGACTCTTTTTGTGTTGGCAAAAAACTGGAAGTTGAGGTTTCAGATTCCTCATTAATTTAGGAGTGGATGAGCAAAGTATGATATATGGATGTGATGGAATATTACTGTGCTACAAGAAATGATGAAGAGATCGGTTTCAGAAAAACCTAGGAAGACCTGCGTGAACTGATGCAGGGTGAAGTGAGCAGAACCAAGAGAATGATTTATATGATAACACTATTGTAGAGACAAACAACTTTGAGAGATGTAAGAACTCTGATAAAGACAATGATCAATTGTTCTGGAGGACCAAAGATGAAGCATGCTACTCACGTCCTGATAGAGAGGTGATGGACTCAGGGTGAAGAATAAGATGTATATTTTTTGGATTGTGGCCAATATGTGAATTTGTTTTGCTTGACTTATGCATATTTATTATAAGGGTCTCATTTTCTTTTTTTTCATTGGGGAGGGGTGATAGGAGGGAGAGAAAATCAATTTTTATTCATTGAAAAATAAAATTTAAAGCAAAGATAGTGTGATCAGGTGGATAGTGTTCTGGAATTGGAGAAGGGAAGACCTACCTTTGAATCTCATGCTATCTACCCCACCCATGGCCATGGGTGTTTCACTCCTGTGAGCCTCCTTTTTCTCATCTGTCAAATGGGAATAAGTGTACTTAAAATTTAAAGACAATTTAAAATGCTGTGTAAATGTCAGCTATTGTTATTCCTGTGAACGTCAGTGAACCTGGTGCGCACAAGAACTGCTCAACCTGCCTGTTTGGTTTTACAGGGAATTCTGACTCACCAGCCTCAGCCAGGAGATCAGGATGGAGGGAGGGAAGGTTTGTTGCAGAGACTGTCCATGCGGCCCAGGCCCACTGATGACTAGGCTCTATTTCTGAAAGGGGCCGGCTCGTTTGGGAGGAAGGTGAACCCTCATTGGGGATGACTACGCCCGTTTCAGGGGCAGGGGGATTGCCTAAAGAAAAACTCTGAAGTCAGGATGGCAGACTTGGTTGAGAAAGTGAATGTAAATTGGTCCTCCATGATAGATGCGGAGCTCATTCGATCCTAATTGCCTCCTCCAATGAGTCACAAAGCAGACCATACTGGAGTTGGGGGTAATGAGGAACATGAGTTTGTCTTTTTCTTTACAGAGAGTGTGTGTGTGCATGCATGTGTGTGTACGTGTGCATTTTTGTGTGTGTTTGGACATGTGTGTGAACCCATGTGTGTCTGGGGGCTGGCATTCTCAGGAGCTGGGCCCTCACAAAGTCTCTTCCATAGATGCCTCCCCAAATTTTGGGCCTCTCTGTCCCCCAGTCCCAGTCCTTTCCCATCTGCCTTTGTTTTTGACCACCTTGGGTGGGGGATCTTGGCCTCAAGCTGACCAGCTCTGTGGCTAGCCGGAGGTTTTGATTAGGGAGGTGGTCTGTCTGGAACATCTCACTGAGCCCAAGGGTCCCTAGAATACCCCTCTTAAGAACCCAGCGGGTCATTGCCCTAGACTCCTGTTCCTGTGTTTTAGATATGATCTCAGATTTCCCCCCAATTTCTCCCAGAAAGCCCAGATTGGTCCTCACAGAGTAGGAGGGTCTCCTCAACCCACTCTTACTGGTTGGATTTTAAGTCCCTGCCCCCAACTTGGTTCCTTAAACTATGGCAATTTGGCCTTATGAACTCTGGGATTTTCCACCTCTCCAGGCTTAGTGAGACTGGATTTGTGGACTTTAGAGGGGTTTCTTCATCCTCAGGGATTACTGTATCATCTTGTAGCTACCTGTGTTGCCCGGGATACCCCTTTCAGTATTACCTCAGGCTCCAAAGTGGGCTCTCTCATATTCCCCAGGGAAGTTTGGCACAGTGGACTAGGTTTTAGGAGACCTGGCTTCTAGGACCAGCTCTATGACCTTGGGTGAGTCACCTAACAGATTAATGCTTCAATTTCCTTGTCTGAAAAATGGGAGAACAATCCTAGCCCTACCTACTTCATAGTAATGTGAGGATCAAATGAGGTAAGTTATGGGACAGCAATATGAAAAGGATGGGCTGCCTTTCTATTGATCTCTGCATTCTCCTTAGGGTCTAGAATCGTCAAATGCAGGCGCCACCTCTCTCCTTCCCACCATAGCCCCTGCAGCAGCCCCCACTTGCCCATCTCTTCCAAGCTACCTCCTCCATCTGACCTTCAAAGTCCTAGCTCACTATTCCCATCTCTGCTTAGTCCTCAAGAGGGATGCTCTATCCTCTTTCCTGCTCCTGACCCAGCCCCTTCTGTTCTTTCTATAATGCCATTCTCTAAGCCTGGAATGCCCTTTCTTCTGTGTCCTCAGATTCCTGCTTAAGCAAGGCAGCTTTTCTCTCTGGTGGTTCCTACTTGGTTTTCCTGATTCAAATCCATCACCATTCTAGTCCATCCTACACATTGCTACCAAAGCAATTTTCCTTATGTGCAGATCTGACTGTGTGACTCCCCTAATCAACCAATTCTAATGTCTCTCCCTTGCCTCTAGAATAAAATACTGTATAAACTTGTTTAGCTTTGAAAGCCCTTCATGACCTGACCCCACCCTGCCTTCACTCTATGATCCAGTCAGACTGGCCCCCTCTCTGTTCCTCACTCTCAGTTCTCCACCTCCTACCTCCCTGCCTTTGCACTGGCTGTCCCTCGTGCCTGTAGCACACTCCCTCCTCGTCTCTTCTCACAGTCCTCTTTCTTTACAACGTGGCTCAGACCCCATCTTCTGCATGAAGCCTTTCCTGATCTCACCCTCTAGTGCCTTCTTTCTCAACCTACCTTGCATTTAATGACTTTGTGTGCACATAGACTTCTGTATTCATTCACTTTGTATCTGTGAAATATGTATTCTTGTAAATATGTTTTTGCTGATTTTTTTTGTTTTTTTTATATCATCACAGATTTCCCCAGCATTCTTTCTCCTTCCCCTCACAGAGAGTCATCCCATATAACAAAATAGTATTTTTTTTTAAAAGATGAAACAGAAAAGAAAAAGAGGATGAAAAAATTAGCAAAACCGATCAACAAGTCTGAAAGCATGTGCAACGGTCCACACTCACGGCCCTCCCTCCTCCATGCAGGGAGGATGGAAGCCTCCCCTCATCTCTCTCATATCATTGATTCTTCTTGCTTTTGCAGCAGCTGTCTCTGTTTTTAGATGCACTTATTGTCCATCCAGTCCCCCCCCACCCCAAGAATGTAAGCTTGTATTGTGCGTAGGGATTGTTTTGTTCCTCTCTCTGCAGTGCCTAGAACTGGCCAGGTGGAAGAATACTCGTCGCTCTATGGATTAGCTCTCCCAAGATCTCAGTATCCCGGCAGAGAAGGGGGAGTGGGGTCCTTTGGGGATGGAGGACACTCTTAACACGTCCCAAGGCTTTCTCCCTATGACAGACATGCAGTGGAAGACATTGCATTTGGATTCAGGGTCTGTTAATCAATCAAAAAGGGCAGCTGGGTGGTACAGTGGCTAATGCCTGTCCTGATATCAGGAAGATTCACTGTGAGTTCAAATCCAGCTTCAGACACTTACTAGATATGTGACTCTGGGCAAGTCACTTAACCTTGTTTGCCTCAGTTTCCTCATCTGTAAAATGAGCTGGAGAAGGAAATGGCAAACCGCTCCAGTATCTTTGCCAAGAAAACCCCAAATAGGGTCACTAAGATTCAGACATGACTGAACAACAATCATTCAATCAAAGAAACATTAATTAAGTACCTCCTATGTGCTAGTAACCATTCTAAGTTCTGGGGGGAAACAAAGACAAAACAGTTTCCAAGGAGCCAAGTCTCTTTTCTTTGTGACCCTGAGCCAAACTCTCTGGGCTTCAGTTTTCTTTTCTGTCAAATGGGACAATAATCCCTTCCCTGCTTTCTTTTGGGATTATAAGGAGGAGTTTTAAAGGTATAAAGTGATTGAAAGAACAAGGTGGGGTGTGTACTGTAAGATGGCTGCTATTACCGTACTTTCTGCTGCCCAGCTCAGGCTTTAGGGCTGTGGGAGGCAGGAGATCCAGTGTGTATGTGATCTCTACTGGGGTCTTGTCGATAAACCCTAGACTCAACTCACTTTTTCAGAATCTCAGGCAAAGAAACACCCACCTGAAAGTAACTTGGGTTTTAGGGCTTGACTCCCCAGGAAAGAGTCTGCTATTAAGATTACTTTTAGAGCACAGTTGAAGATCTGAGAAGGCATTCTAGTCCAACAGTTTCTTTTCACAGATGGGGAAATTGAGGGCAGAGAAGTGAAGTGTCTTGCCCAAGATGATTCAACTAGAAAATGGTAGAGCCAGTATCTGAGGTCAGGAGAGAGGTTGGGAGGGAAGGAAAGAAGAAAGGGGGCATTTGAGGTCACTCCTCAGTTTCCCTAGAGTGATTCTAGGGCCTAGCCCCAACTTTGTAGACTACTGTTCTAGAAATTTACCTTCCTTCAAACATCCCTTGGTTCCCAATCTAGTTTAACATGGGATCACATCAAAACTACCGGTTTTTACAGAGAGTGGTCATCCTAAAACATCCCAGAAGGGTAGACAGACAAGGGGACAACTGGCTGTGGGAATCTCCCCACAGTATCTGTCTGATGTGAAGAGGGAGGTAGAGATTTTGACAGAACCGTGTCCGGCCCTGCTCCCAATCTTCAACCCCTTCCTTCCTCCATAGTCTTCTCTGAACCCTGGCCGGGCTGTCAAGAGCATGAGATTGGCCAAAGCTTTCCCATCTGACAGCAAAGCGTGGCCTTGGCCAGGGGCAGCCATAGTAACAAGAAACAGACACCCAGCAAGTGGGGCTGGAGGAGAGGAAGACAACGTCCAGCAGCCCTTAGCTCAGCCATCAAAGAATTCTGATTCAGCTTAATAATTCAAGTCATTTCCCTCCATGCCACACCCCCCCAGCCCCACCTCTTCACTCACTGTCAGATATAGTCCTGGCCATTAGGAATTCTCAACTCTGCTCCTCTCTACCCAATCCTATTCAGAAAATCTCAGCATAGAGACTTGGGGCCTCTTGCAGGGAGGGAAGAGGAGAGCTCAATTCAGCCTTTGATGGGTTCTTGGAACTCCTTGATACTAGATCTTGGCACCTTGGCATCTTGATCTTGGTATCTCCTTGATACTGGATCTTGGTATCTTGATCTTGGTATCTCTTTGATAGTAGAGGTGGAAGGAGCTCCTTTTTCTTGGTAATGATTCTTGCCCCTAAACAAGCCCACAGCCCCTTGTGAAGAAGGTCATGGAGGGCCACTGGTTTTTCCCTATGCCTGTGACATTTCTCCTCCTTACCTGTGCCTCTTAGAATCCCTAGCTCTGGAGCCACCTTTTTAATGAGGCCCTGCTTGATACTCCCAGGTGCTTCCCATTCCCCTCCCCCCCCAACTAATTTACATTTACTTTGTGCTTAATTTTTTTTTGTCTATGTATTGTATTCCCCCATCCCTCACCCTGGTAGAGTGTAAGCCCTTCCAGGGAAGTGACTTTGCCACTTTTATTGTTGTTATGTCGTGTCCGACTCTTCGTGACCCCACTTGGGGTTTTCTTGGCATTTCCCATTTTTAGCCTTTGTATATTTAGCACCCAGCCCAGTGCCTGGAACATAGACGGAACTTAATCATTGCTTGTCGAATTGGATGGACCCGAGAAGGTGAAAAACTGAGAGGGATGGAAGGAAAGAAGGCAAGACTAAGTAGGTCCTGAAGTTAGTGACAGTGAGACAAAGAAGGGTATGAAGAATAGACCAAAAAACAGAAACAGGGACCTGCAAAGACAGTCAGAAATAGAGAGGCCAGAAAACCAGTGATAGTGAGAGGGCCTCTTTCCTCTTGGGGCACATTTTCCTTTTCCCTTGCCTGTGTCTTCCTTCACTCATTGGCCATTCTCCCCAGCCTCTGATGTATCACTTAGCCTGCTGTTAGGCCACATCCTTCTGTCCACCTCGAGCTCCTATGGGACTCCACTCTATCTCTCCCCTGTCCCTTGAATCTGGTTATAGGGGTGGCAGTTTGGGAGGGGGGCACGTTGCTGGTGTTCATGGCTCCCTCCAGGTTGGGGCCAGAGCAAAGGGCCATTGTCGCGTTTGCCTCTTTGTCCATCCCCTCCAAAAAGGAACGGGAGGGTAGCTTGCTTCTGGGGCCCAGGGGCCTCATGGGAAAGTTCCAGGCCTCTCCCCCTACTCTCCTGTTGCTTCGTCTGTCACACATAATAAGGAACAGATTAAGTAATTCCAGGTGATCATGTCAGCCGATTCTACCTAATCCTTTACAGGAAATGCAGACCAATCAGAATTACCGAGCAATCCCAGAAATTCATTTGTCTTCCTCTCCTTGTCAGGGCAGATAGTCACAGTGTGTGTGTGTGTGTGTGTGTGTGTGTGTGTGTGTGTGTGTGTGTGTGTGTGTTGAGGATGGAAGGGGAATCTAGAAAGACATGGGGAGATTTGGGAGCATCATTTATAGCCAATAAGGCAAGGCTATCTGTCACCTCTGCTCTGAAAGCTGAATCTCAAGCCTCTATGGGAATCCTATGGTGAGGGATCGAGGGGGCTCCCTGAGACAGGAACGAAGGAATACAGGCTTGTTACCTTAGATAAGGACAACAAAGGAAAGCTATTGTCTGGTCACAAAAGTACCGGAAATATGGACTACAGCCCCACCAACCTGCTTTTACATGGGATTTGCATACAGTTTATACAATTGTGCAGTTGATGTGAAGAATATGTAGAAATGTCTCCATTTCGCTGAAAGCCTGTTATGGGGCATCATCTAGAGGAAGCGAACAAAGGCAGTCGGTTCACTTCACTAGGACTGGGAGGCTGGATGCAGGAAAGGGAGGGAAGAAGGGAAGGGAAGAGAGAGAGGGAGGAAGGAAGGAAAGAAAGAAGGTAGGAAAGAAAGAAGGAAGGGAGGGGTGGAGGAAGGAAGAAAGGAAGGAAAAAAAGGAAAGAGGGAGGGAGAAAGGAAGAGAGACAAGGGAAAAAAGAAGAGAGGGAGGGAGGAATGAAGAAAGGAAGGAAAGAAGGAAGAAAGGAAAGGAAAAGAGGAAGGGAAGGAGGAAGGAAGGAAAGAGGGAAGGAAGGAAAAGAGGGAGGAATGAAGGAAGGAAGGGAAGGAGGGAGGGAGGAAAGAAGGAAGAAAGGAAGGGAGGGAGGGAGGACTGTGAAGACTATTACTAGGCATTAGATAAATGTCTTAGTCCAGCCTGGAAGAGGCTGTGTGTGTGTGTGTGGGGAGGGGGCCTGAGCGAGAATGGGACCAGAGAATGACTCCTTGTAGGGAAAGGAAACAGAGTCATGGAAAGGAAAGGGAAGAATGAAGGAATCGGAATGAGTCCAGCCAAGGCACTGGGGGAACAGGAAGAGGGCAGAGACCCCTCCCCCCATTTCTCTTTCTTTCTCTCCCTGCCTCCCCCTTCTCCAGCAGGAGATTCAGGGACTCATCAACCTCTCAGCCCACATCTGGCCTCTGATCGAACAGACCTGCAACTCATCCATCTCCCCACACGCCTGCAAATTTGGAACAGCTCATGTGGGGGGAGGGGTGGGGAGTGAAACGGCGGGACACCCCAGCCCAGAGAGGGGGAAGAGACTGACAGACTGACGGAGATAGGGCTCTGGGAGGGGGCAGTGAGACAAGAGAGGCACGGAGAGAGTGAGACAGAAAAGGAGAGAGACAAGCTTCTAGCCAGAAGGCCAGAGACAGCGGCTGACCTCGGGGTGTCTGGGAGTCGGGAAGGCCCATGACAGGCTCGGAGGAACGCAGCTTTGGCTGAAGGGGAGGAGGAGACTTCAGAGGTGTTCACTCTGAACCATTAATTCAAATACATTCCACTCAACAAGGGCACACTGTGTACAAGGATCTGTACAGGCCCTTGGGATACAAAAGACAAAATTAAAAACAGTCCCTCCTTTCGATAACTTAAATCCTTGGGGGAGAAGGATTTGTGGAGTCAGAACCTATAGTCCAGTAAGCAAATACAAAATAACTTGATAGGGAGAAACCACTAACAATTAAGAAGATCAGAAAAGGCATCTATTAGGAAGTAGTACCTGAATTGAGCCTTGAAGGAAGCTAAATATTCTAAGAGGTATATGTGGGGAGAGAATGCATTCTAGGCATAGGGGACAGCCTGGGCAAAGGCATGGAGGTGGGATGCTAAGGTCAGGGGAAAGCAAATAAGTGATTCTGGAAAGCCATTCTGGAAAGATTGAAGCTGGCTCAGGAAGGATTTATATGCTGAACTAAGGAGCTTGTATTTTATCTTAGAGATCAGAGGGAGCCATTGAAGGTTCTTGAACAGAACAATACCACAAGACTTGTGCTTTAGGAAGACTGATGGATTGGAGAGGGAAGAGAATGGAAGAGGGGAGAACAATATTGCAGGCTATTGCAATAGTCCGGGCAAGAGGTAGTGAAAAAAAAAATGGTGCCCTGAACTTGAAAAGTGGCCCTGTGAGTGGAGATAATAGTAATAATATTAACTGGTGTTTATATGCTGCTTTAAAGTTAGGTAAAGTTCTTTACACATGTTATCTCATTTGAGCCTTACTGCAATCTTGG
The DNA here is from genome assembly GCF_011100635.1 of Trichosurus vulpecula. NCBI lineage: Eukaryota > Metazoa > Chordata > Mammalia > Diprotodontia > Phalangeridae > Trichosurus > Trichosurus vulpecula. The sequence goes on from NC_050580.1 coordinate 57,490,397, forward strand.
GCATTATTATCCCCATTTTATAGATAAATAAGCTGAAGCTAATTGATGACAAATAACTCACCCCTGGTCACTCAGCTATGAGTTGTCAACCAATGTTTATTAAATGCTATGTGCCAAGCACCGTGCTAGGCACCAAGGACACAAAGAAAGGTGAAATGAGTCCCTGCCCTCAGGAAGTATACATCCAAAGGGAGGAGACAACAAATACTTAAATGACTAGGTTCATACAAAAAAATATAGAGTAGGTAGAAAGTAATCTCAGAGGGAGAAGGTACTAACAGCTGGGAGGGGATCTGGGAAAGGCTTCCTGTAGGTGGTACATGAGCTCAGTCTTGAAGGAAACCAGGAAAACTCTGAGGTGGTGGGAGAAGTGAGGAGGATGGGAGGACCCACAAGGTATAACCAGAAAACGTGGCCACTGGTGGGCCTGGTATTCAGTAGGTGGGCAATGTAGTATCGTGGTCTGTTAATTTTCAAGTCCCTCTAAATGCAGGAGGAGGGGTGTGGTAAAAGTCCCCTCCCTGCCCCTACTCCTTCCAGACACAGTCATGGATTAAGATGAAAATCTTTTCAATATTTCTCAAACACATCTGGACCCCAGGTTAGTTGGTGGACATCCTATTCTGGTGGCATGTGGTGATGTTGGGAAAGAGGGTCATTTCAGGGAAATGGATCATGAGATCATAAGCCTGACAGCTGGGAGAGCTCTTAGGGAATCATCTAGTCTTTGATTTACAGATGAGGAAACTGAGGCCCAAAGAGCATAAGTGGCTTGGCCAAAGGGATGGGGTTAGAACAATGAGAGCCTATTGAGTAGCTGAGGAGAAAAAGTTAGGGGCTGGGGAATAAGGACATTCCCTTCAGGGAGATTCGGATTTCTTCCCCACCCCCAACAGGATACCATTGAACAATAAACTATGTCTAGGACATGGAGAAAACTAGCCATTTGTGTTGCTCCCAGTCCAGGTGGCTAGTGGGGAAGGGAGGGGGCTGGAATCACCAGAATTCCAGGATTAGAAGAAAAGGGAGGGAAGGGAAAGACCAAATGGACCCATGCGTGTTCTTACCCAGGTCTGGGCATGTATTGTCAGAGTATCAGTGGGCATGTATGTCCAAGGCATTCTCATCAGTGAGTGTGTGTATGCATATGTGTGTGCATGTGTGTGTCAGTGTCTGCTTGTCAGAGCATAGAGCATCTGGAAAGGCAATCAGGAATGTTGCTGAAAAATTGCTTGGGTGAGTCCGACATGGGCTGATGGAAGGTGTGTGTGTCTTGGCAAGTTTAATTGGATTTGTTGGGGACGGAGTAGTGAGGAGTGTGATATATTTCCTTTAATGGGTTTCTCTCCTCTTTCCCGCCCCCCCCCTCCCCTTGGCTAGATTGATGTTCCTTGAATGTCTCACTGCTGTCTGCATAGAAATGCCGCTCTCACCCAGTCCACCTCATCTGCTGGGCCTTCTGTTTGGGGACGAAACTCAACAGTCCTGAGCCGATTGGATCGATTCTGTTCTTTGGGTCAGCCCCTGTGATGTGGCCCTGACACTGTGTCGAGAAACATGGATTTAAAGCTGGGAGGGATCTACCTCAGATATCAAACTTGCAGATGGACAGAAGAAAGGGCACCTAGGATTAAACCCAAGCAAGTCTTTAAGAGGACATTCTTTGTCTTTTGGAATCAAGGGCTGTGATAGAATATTTGGATCAGGATGATAGGATTGTAGGATTTCAAGCCTGAAAGGACCATAGACATATTTTCTAATTCAAAACTTCCACTTTATGGATAAGGAAACTTCAGTCCTTAGAGGTTGTGACCTTCACAGTGTCATACAAGTATGTAGCAGGGGTGGGATCTGAACTCTGGTCAATCAAGGAATCATTTCACTGTACCACCCCACACTAAACTGCCATCTCTTGTATCCTCCTCCTCTTCCTCCTCCTCCTCCTCATCCTTCTCCTTCTTCTCCTTCTCCTTCTCCGTCTCCTTCTCCTTCTCCTTCTCCTTCTCCTTCTCCTTCTCCTTCTCCTTCTCCTTCTCCTTCTCCTTCTCCTTCTCCTTCTTCTTCTTCTTCTTCTTCTTCTTCTTCTTCTTCTTCTTCTTCTTCTTCTTCTTCTTCTTCTTCTTCTTCTTCTCCTCCTCCTCCTCCTCCTTTTCCTTCTTCTTCTCCTCCTCCTCCTCCTCCCCCGCCTCCTCCTTGCCCTCTCCCTATCCTCCTCCTCCTTCTTCTCTCTCTATTTAAAAATAGTGCTTTCACTCCCCAATGAATCCAGCTTCCTTCACTCTAATGGAAACTTCCCTTTTAATGGAGTAGTTAAACAAAATAAATCCCCTTATTGGCCATAGCTGAAAATATATGTCTGATTCCACACTTATAGTCCACCACTTTTCTGTGAGAGGTGGGAGACATGCTTCACCATCAATCCTTTGAAGTCATGACTGGTCATTGCATTGATCAGAGATCTGTAGACTTCCAATGCTGTTTTCTTTTATATTATTGTGGTTGTTGTATAAATTGTTCTTTTGGTGCCCTTACTTTGCATCAGTCCAGGCAAATTTTCCCAAGTTTTTCTGAATTCTTCATGTTCATTGTGTCTTACAGTGCCACAATGTGTCCAGCCATTCTCTACCTAATGGGTACCCCTTGGCTACTACAAAATATGCTGTTCTGAATGTTTTTAGAGTCAAGATCTCTTCCTCTGCATTTGACGTTCTTTCTCTCTTCTTCCCTTCCATTTCTCCCAGGGTACAGTTACTTACCTGCCCTCACCTAAGGGCTCAGGGCTGTCCCTGCCTTGAGATCAGTTTCTGCTTAGTCTGTAATTACCGGACTATCTCAATTGAATCAAAGCCCTGCGTCAGCAATAAGTCTGCCATTAGTCAGCCAGTGAGTATTTATTACCTACTTTGTGTCAGGCACTGTGCTAAGCATTGAAGATACAAAGAAAGGCAAAAGAAAATCTCTGCCCTTGAGGATCTCACAGTCTAATGGGGAGACAACATGCTGATGCAAGTATGTACAAACAAGCAATCTACAGGACAGAGAGGAAATAATCAACAGAGGGAAGGCACCGTAATTAAAGAGAGATCAGGAAAAACTTCCTTTAGAGTGTGGGATTTTAGCTAGGACTTGAAGGAAGCCGGGGAAGCCAGGAGATGGAAATGAGGAAGAAGACCTTTCCAGACTTGGGGGAATGGCAAGTGAACGTGCCAAGGAGGGATGACGTTCCAATCCCCTGCTGAGCAAGATGTCTAACTTCTCGCTTACCTCGACCTTGGATTCTTAGAGGTGCATTCCTCCTTGTCTTGTCTACCTGGTCTTCTGACCTCCCATCTACTTACTTGGTTTTGGATAGCTGGTGCTACCGTTTGGCACCTCCCCCACTCTCTACCCCTACCTTTTCCATTGTGACACTAAGGTTTCAGCCCCTCTTTTCTTCCAAGAGGCCAGCTCCATGGCTCTCCACAAGAAGCAACAAGAGGAAAATGGCTCTGTTTTCAGATCCATACGTACCTTTTATACATACATGCACATATTTAAATCACTACTTCACTATACTTGGTTTTTATTTTATGCACTTAAATGATTCTGAGAAGGGTTTCACCAGACTGCCCAAAGGGTCCATCAACCCTCTCCCCGCAAAAAAAGTTAAGAAAATCTGGGCTAAATCTTTATACCACTAATGTGGGCTGTGTAAAATTAAGATGTCCCCGAGTCCTTGAGCATTGGCTGAGACAGCAAAGGGCTGGGCATACAGACATAGCATCAGATTATCATTTGATAGAAGGGACTATATTGAGCATTTATTTGACAAATCATTTCCTTTCTATCATGAGTAAAGCTCTGGATTCCCTGCAGACCAGAGCTGAAAACACCGTAGTAAACTGATTTCCTAGACCAAGTTCACAATTCAGGAGACACAGTATTATTTTTTTGAGGTGGGGATCGGTTTAGACTTCAGTGTAAGGAACACCCAACATGGAAACTCTCAACAATGAAGAATGGCACCTCTTTTGTGGCATATAATCTTAGAGAGTTGCCCAGGGCAGCGGTTCACAAACTTTAAAATCTCAGGACCCTTTTACATGCTTAAAAATTATGGAGTTTTTGTTTATGTGTGTCATAGTTATCGATATCTACTGCATTAAAAATTAAAACAAATTAGTATTTTTAGAAAATTGCTTTGACCTTTCAGACTCCCTGAAGTGGGCTTTTCTCTCTTTTTTTTAAATAAATTTATTTTTTATTTTTAGTTTATAACACTCAGTTCCACAAGTTTTTGAGTTCCAAATTTTCTCTCCCTCCCTCTCCTCCCCCCTTCCCCCCAAAGAAGGCATGTAATCCAATGTAGGTTCTACCATCTCTTCTCTTCTTCCATCTTTGGGGGCTTTTGAATTTTGAGAGCCTCTGTCCTGGGTACTGAGAAGTTAAGTGACTTTCCCATGATCACATGACTTTCACATGGACTGTTCCCTACATGCCAAGCTGCTATTATTTTTCAATCAATAAATTAATCAACCTGTATTAAGCACCTACTATGTGCCAGGCACTGTGCTGAGCTCTGGATTATTTATTAATAGCTCATATGTCCATAGCACTTTAAGGTGTACAAAACACTTTATTTTTTCCCACAACAACTCTGAGGTTGATAACAACCCAAGTATTCTCTCATCTCCCTTCTACAGATGAGGAAATGGAATCCTGGATGGGTAGAGGGACTTGACAAAAGTCACACAGTCAGTAAGTTTCTGAGTTGGGATTTGAACTCATATCCTACTTGACTCCAAAGCCAGTGTACTTTCCACTCTGTCACATACTCTAAGTGTCCCAAGGTGTTGCCACACCCTCTCCCAGCATGCACAACCCCTCACATAATCCCTTAGCCAGATGGAGAAGCATAATAATGATAGCTGGTGTTTATGCCAATTAAAATGAATTATATAATTTTATTCTTTGAACAACATTCTGAGATAGGTGCTATAATTATCCCCATTTTGCAGACAAGGACACTGAGACTCAGAAAAGTTAAGTGACTTTCTCAAGCTCACATAGCTGGGAGGTGTAGGAGGCAAGATTCACATTCAGGTCTTCCCAACTCCAAGTCCAGAACTCTAACCACTACACCATATGAGAAGTCATTTCAGACCACTCACTTCATCTCTCCTTTTTACTTCTAATCTCTCCTCCCTCTTATAGCTATAAATGGAAATTCTAAGCCCAAACCTTTCCTGAGGGCAGGGGAGGGCCTAGTAACTTAGAAAACCATTTCTAGTTACTTAGAATATCATTAGATTGTAAACTCCTTGAGGGCAGGCATTGTCTTTTGCCTCTTTTTGTATCCCCGGCCCTTAGCACAGTGCCTGGCACTTGGTAGGTGCTTAATAAACGTTGATTGATCAATTATCCATCATTAGGATAGAGGAAAAATATGTGTGTCTCCATGGTTGTGTGTTTGCCTAGGTCTCTATGTATCAATGGAGAAAATGAAATGGCCATAGCTCCTCCTCCCACCAAGTTATTATAAGCATCATTCTAATTATCAGTGTGCACAGTGGGCAGGCAGAGCAGCCTGTCAGACAGTCTGCAGAAAGACCAAGACCCATCCAAGCTCCTATTTGGGAGAGGGAGAAATGAAGGATTGACCTCCCCTGGCCTGTAGAAATCACCTGTCTTTTCCTCATTCTTTCTTGAAGGGTATCCGTAGGGCTCCGGTTCCTAGCTGGGCACCTTGTCTAATCTGGCCTTTCAGGTAGGGCCCTTATTTTTTTAATCTTCCATCCATGTCTCTCATACCCTACACCAAAGTCTAACCTGATTCTAGAGAAGGGAGCTCAGGGAAGGTGACATTGTGCATTGAGAGACAGAAGTCACCCAAGAATCTCCTTCCCAAAGTAACTTCCCCAGAACTGGGGAGATGGGGCACATACATACATACGTACAACTCCCTCCCCGCCCCCCGCCAAGGAGAAGCTCTTCTCTCCTTTCCAGGCCTCCCATCCCAAGCTGGAACCTCTAGAATTAGAGTTCTGGTCAAGCACAACTCCAGGGGGCCCCTAGATCCTGCCAGCCTAATCCCAGAGCCCCGGGCCACTTGTTATCCTTCAATCGGTCCCCGGGGCACAACCCAGAAAATTATGATTCAGTGAAAGCTTGGACCCCAAACACATCATTGGCCTCTGCTCTCTGAACATTTCCAGAGTTCAGTCTTACAAGCTGGGCCCAGTCATGGGGACATCGTGGGGACATCGAGGGTCCCTTGCTGCCGCAGGAACATCTGCTGAGGCATTTACCAAGTTAATAGATTAGCTCTGAGAACTGGGCAGGTGTTTTTCACCACAGCCAGAAAACATCAAAATCAGATTGTTCTCCGAGCCTTTTCCGTGCAGGCAATCGAGTTAGAATGACTCATACGGTCTAACAGATAATAAAACACACATAACATTTGCTTTAAGGTACAGGTGGGGGTATTTTGTCCCGCGCTTAGGAGAAACAAAAACTAACTCTATTTGGGAATAGAGTAATTGAATACAGATGGGAGGAGGTAAATGAAAGAATTTAGCAAATATCTCAGTGGAATAGCTAATGGGAATGAGACAGAATAGGAAATTAAAAATTATTCGAAGCAGATGGACCATTCTTTGAGTTTTTTAAAATTTATTAGGGCTGCAAAAAAAATGTGTCTGTTTATTTTCTACGGCCATGAAATTAATGACTTGGTGAGTTTTGCTTGTGCAATTTTATGACTGCCATGTCATCTGTCATAATTTGGGTGCTGTTTGATATGGATTTATGAATGTCACAGCCCCCTCCCCCCCACTGTGATTTATTGGTCTTGGTCATATGTGAATTAGACCATCACCTTTCTTAGGGAGAAATGCCAATGACAGATTGAACCAGCAGGCCCCAAGCTGGGGCCACAGGGATTTCCCCAGCCCCCCTGGCAGGTTTGTGAGTTGGGGGGGTTCATTTGGAGGCTGTGGGGGTGCCATAGGAACAGGACTGCCTTGAGCCTCCTCAGTTAGGGCGATCACTTCCTGCCCCTGCTCAGCAAGGCCCAGAGGAAGAAAGGAAAAAAGATACGTCCAGGGGTCCCTATGGGCTTCTCTCCCTCTCCAAGCAGGAATCAAGGGGTTTTCTTTTGTGCTCAGCTATCCCATTGTGGCTTGCATGGGGTTCCTAACACAGAAGAGGCTAACTTCTGCCCCATCTATCATGAATGATACCCCAGGACATTGCAGTGGAAGGTGACCCCCTGGGATGCCAAGTCTCAAGAATTACTCTGAGTGAGGTCACCACCCTCTTGTCCAAGGCCAGCGACCCCTTGGGAACTTGGGAGTTTGTCCAGGACAGACCATATCAAAAGACTGGGAGTAGCCTCCATCCTAACCCCATCATGATGTCCCAAGCAGATGGACTCTCTCCAGGAGGCCAGCTCCTTCTGCCTTCCTGACATTGCCTTGGCCCCACTCCAGCTACGGGTCCAATCCCCTCTCCTTCCTCTCTGCCCCACCTCCCCCATCCCATACAGAGATGACAAATAGCCTCCACAGACCATGTGTTCTAGAGCAGCAGGGGGTTGACAACCAAAGGGAGGGGATGCTGTAGGCAGGGGAACAGGCGAGGAAAGAATCATTCCAGCAGGCAGTGGTCATTGTCTGCCATGGCTCTTTGCCAGGGGGCCCAGTGGGAGGGTCATTGCAGAATGGAGAGGGTGGTGAGTCAAAGTGGGCCCAGGGCAGAGAGCCTGATCCTTGTTTGGGTCTGTCTGTTTGACCCTTGATTGGTTATTAATTATTAGCATTAGATGGGTCAGTCAGAGTAGGGAGTTAGCTCCTTGCTTCAGGCCAATGGTGAACAGAGTCAAGGGAACCCTGAGTCAGAGGTACTGGTCACTCTATGTCCCTTCATATTTTATGGAACTTTCAAACATTCATCACCACAAAATTCCTGATAGGAAATGACTAGAATAGGGCACTTCCAAGGACACTGATCCTCTTGTTCCTGGCACAATACCATAATGGACGTTATATCCCATAAGACATTCAGAGGGATGGGCCTGCAGAGTGGATCTGACCACTTCTGTGAAAATACATGCTCTTCTCTGAAGGATTCAGTGTTTGACAATGAGGCAGCAATCCCTGAGTGGTGCCTTGGTCCCTGACCCCATGATGGGTGATGAAGGGTGAGGCTGTGTCAAAGCTCCATCAGGTAGGATGGGCCACTAAATCACAAGGAGTAGCCCATTCAGTGGACTTTAAAAACAGAGTGACTACCCTCTATCTTTGTTCCTTTGACTCCTTTTTTTTTAAATTTATGGAATAAAACTAGCATTTCCATAACATAGTATAACAACAAAAAAAGATAATTGCAACCTTTGAGTTTTCTAGTGGCATAATACAACCCTGAGACTTCTTAAGAAGGGGTGGCCTTCTCTTCCCTGGTAGCATGGTGACTGTTCTCACATGCCATCTAGAGCAAGGGACTCCTCCTGAGTTTAGGACCTTGAAGCCCCTGGCTGTCCTTTCCATTTTGTTTTTCCTTCCTGAGCATAGGTGATCAAACAGTGATCCTGAGATGGACCTACCTTGGAGGTAACCATGTGGTCTTGAGAGGCTACAGTTCCTGGGTTCCTTAGTTGGTGCCACCTGAGGAATCTAGGTTCTTGTGAGGCAAGTGCTTTGTAAAGCAGTATATAAAGATAACTAATAGTGATTTCACTTTTCCTAAATAAAAATGGGCTAATGCAGATAATCTTGTTAGCCATAAGAATGTAGGCCATTGACAACAGATGACCTCAAGCCACATATAATCTGGCAGCATTTCTGTTTTCCTTGGGGATGTAACTCCCCAGTCAGGCGGGAAGGGCACTGGCCAGGGAGTTAGTTGACCTAGATTCTAATTCCAGCTCCTCAGCTAATAAACTGTATGACTTTGGGCTAGTCACTAACTTCTCTAGCTGGAGTTTCCTCATTTGTAAAATGAGGGTTGGATTGGATGGTCTCTGAGGTTCCTTCTAGCTCTATGATCCCTCCAGCTCTAACATTTTGTGGCTTTCTGAGTACATTATGTGACCCCATAAGGAATACCCCTTATGTTTATACCTTCTCTACTCTCTACCCCTTCAGAATTAGCTCCCTTAATTCTATATTGCTTGCTTTGATGTCATATTGAGGCTAGGATCATAACTTTAGAACCAGACTGGTCTTTAGAAGCCACTGAGTCAATCTCTCTCTCTTCTTCTCTCTCCCTCTCCCTCCTTCCCTTCCCTCCCCCTCTTCCTCCCTCTCTCTCTCTCTTTCTCTCTCCCTCTCTCTCCTCCTCCTTTCTCTCTCCTTCTCTCTCTCTCACTCGCACACACTTTCTCTCTCTCTCACTTTTCCTCTCTCCCTCATGCATATGAACATATAGATATAGATATATACATACATATAGAGATATATATTTGTGTGTGTATGTGTGTGCGTGTGTGTGTGTGCGCGCGTAAACTGGGGCCCATAGAGATTAAATGCCTTGCTCACACAGCTTGTGGGCAGTGGGGCCTGGTTGGAAGCTGGGTCTCCTGGCTCCCAAGGCAGTGCTATTTCCCTAACATCATGCATAGTGGTCCCTGAAACTGAGGGATGAGGAGGTGTCTTGGAAGCTCATGGAGGAGGCACAGGAAGAGGCCGACTTGGTCTTTTGAAAGTGACCTCAGATAATTCCCGGGGTGGATAATGAAGAGGGACTGCCATCTAGGCCTTCTTTTTCTGGGCCTGGCCGGACTTGGGCTCATCAGAGCTGGCCCAGACAAGTCCTCCAGCCCAAGGTCAGCCACACTGCTCTGGGCAGGCCGGAAGGCCCCACCCCCAGCCCCAGCTGCAAAGATTCTTTAAGATTCTAGTCCTTGGCCCTGAAGGGGCAAGATTTATGGGGAGATTTCAGTTTTGGTAGCTGGACTGGGGTTTCCTGAATGCTTTTCATCCAGATGGCCCCCAGAGAACAAGGTTGGATGAGATTTATTTTCTGGGAAGAGGGAATGTGAAGGAGAAGTGAGGGAGGGGGGTGCCAGCCTTTGACCAGGGCCAGCCCCAGGGGGTGGAAACTTCTCCCGTCTTTGAATAAAGGAAATGAGCCCCTTTGAAATGTTCTGGGGCTGTCCTAGTTTAGCAACCTGGTGTGATTCTCAGGGCCTGGAAGTTTGGAGGGAGAATGAAAAAACAGACTTAGTGGGAAGAGGTGAAGGGTTGGAGATTTTTCTGCTTGAAGCAGAGATGAGGAGACTAGATAGAGAGCTGGCAAAAAGAGTTTTTTATTTATTCCTTCCTCTGAACCCCTTACAGTATTTATTGTCTGCACTCAGGTAAAAAGCCCCTAAACTGTACATAGGGATCCCTGCATACTGATTTAGGAAACCTCATATTAACATTATCTATGTTTTGTTGTATTTTTATTTATTTTGTTAAATATTTCCCAATTACATTTCAATTTGGTTCTGCCTCATTGTTGAGTGTTGTGGGTCCAAGTGGAACCTCAGGCCATGTACTGATACCTTTGGTTTATATCACATAGAAAATTATGTAGAAGTCTATAAAATCTTCTACTCCCTTGACCAAGGATTACTCAGTGGTGTTCTAGAGACAACTTCATTGGGCTTGGGCTGATAGTTAAATTTTCAATGTGAGCATTTACACCTCAGTAAATCAGGGTTTGATTTATTGTTTTGTTAATTGTCTAGACTTGAGAAAGTAATGGAAAAAAAAATGTTACTAATGTAAATTAAATTTTAAAATGTGTCCTACATCCACTAGAGAGCCAGTTGTTAAACATTTATTAGCATACCCCGGTGCCTACCTATTCCCCAACTCCCCTGAAGATCTCTTGTGCAGTAGCACTGGGGTTACTTTGGAGTAGCTAGGTGATAAAGTGGATAGAGTGCCAGGCCTGGAGTCTAGAAGATAACCTTCCTGAGTTCAAATCTAGCCTCAGATACTTCCTAGCTGTGTGACCCTGGGCAAGTCACTTAACCCTATTTACCTCAGTTTCCTCATCTGTAAAATAAGCTGGAGATAAAAATGGCAAAGCACTCTAGCATCTTTGCCAAGAAAACCCCCAAAGGGGTCACGAAGAGTTGGACATGACTGAAAAATGACTGAATGACAACAAATGGGGTTATTTGAATGACTCAGCCTAACCAAGCAACAAGCTTTTGTTAAATGCTTACCCTGTGCCAGGCCTTGTTCTAGGCCCTGGAGATAACAAAAGAAAACTAAAAACAGTTCCTACCCTCAAGGTGCTTACATTCTAACAGGAGAGACAACTCAGATATATGTAGGTAGATACAAAATACATACAAAGGAAATACAAAGTAACCTTAGAGGGAAAGCCTTAATAGCCTGGAGAGACCAGGATGGGCCTCCTACAGAAGGATATTTCGGCTATGAATCTTAAAGGAAGCCAAAGATTCTAAGACGGAGGTAAGGAGGGAGAGCACGGGGGTGGGGTAGGGAACAGCCAAAGGAAAGGCATGGAGGTGGTAAATGGAACATTGTGTGTAAGGAACAGTTAATAGGGTAGTATGGCTGTAGCTTAGAGTGTTCAGAGGTGAATAATGTGCAAGAAGACTTACCCAGTTAACCTGGAGTAAGAGGGTACAGAAAGACAAGTAGAGTTACAGTTGGGGTGCCCCCACTGAACCATAAGACTCAGTAGGAGTTGTAGATATGAATGGGAGGCATACTGCCCAGGTATTAAGGAAGAGGAGGGGGAAATGGGCAGGGACCATGTTTTTGCCTTTCTTTGCATCCCCAGTGCTTGGCACAGTGACTGGCATATAATAAGTGCTTAATAGATGCTTATTGATTGAGTAACTGAAAGCTGGTTTGCAATAGAAAACTGTCTTGACTGAGTGGTTTAGGAAGTGTTCCTATAGATACCTGAAGGTGCTTTGTGTGAGAGAGATCAAGAGCTGTGGGACCTATGTAGATAATGATGATGATGATATTATAACATTATTAATATTACAATATAGTATTTATAGAATGGTTTAAAATTTGCATATAACTTTATGTGCATATTTTCGTGTTATTATTTTATATATTTATATATGCATATATTTATTGCATAAACCACATATATTATCTCATTTGATCCTCACTACAAGCCTGTGAGGCACATATTCTTTGTATCCTGAGGACCTCTCACAGTGCCATTTTACAGATGAGGACACTGAGGCTGAGAGAATAAGTGACTTGCTCAGAGTCACACAGCTAGTCAGTGTCTGAAGCAGAATTCAAACTTAGGTCTTCCTGATTTCGAGATCAGTGCTCTGTCCACTGAACCATCCAGCTGCCATAGGAAGGTTTCAGAAAAATAGAGGTACTCTGACCTAGAAGGGGGTATTTTCAGGTTGCTAATACAAAAGCTTCAAAGTGGTCTCTCCACACAGCTAGAGAGCTGGTCTGTTAGGGGTGGTGACAAATGCTTTAGAGTCTGTGGTTGCTTGTGGTAACTTCTTTCTAAGAGAGGGACTTTTTATTGCTTTGAATAATAGCGTCGGCAAGCTGTGCCAAAAAGGGTGACAGTGGTAAGGACAAGAGCAGAACAGCAAATGATTTCAAATTCTCTCTATGTGTGATGTTCTAGAAATTTACTTCAAACAAATAATGAAACCATTCAGTAAAGATGCAACTCAAGAGATGTTAGCAAACTTCCTAGCTCACCGGTCTTTGTCCGGGACTAGCTGACTTGGCTTTCCAGATTGATATAAAGTATCAGCCTAAACAGAGTTGTTTCATATCTAAGCTTCTGTTCCTGTCTTAGACCTTCTCTGGAGAATGGGAAGTATTCTGGTTCCCTTCTATCTTTTAGCTATAAAAGAGAGGTGGGTAACTTTTGTGGGGGAAGGGAAGGAAAGGGAAGTAGGTCCAGACTTTGACTTGATTTCGTCTAGGAATGAAGTATTATTGTTCTGTTCACAGATGGCTGCTGTAACCCAGAGAATAATTTCCCCTGTAGTGGGCTCCTTTCATTATCCCAAATCAGAGTGATCTCTAAACGTTTAAAGATTAGAACAGTGGAAGAACTGAGAACACTGGTTAATCAACTAATCAACATTTCAAAAAGCAGTCGATAAAAGGTGATAACCTCCTAAAACCCAAGTGAACAGTCACTTCAAAACCTACTAAGCTTCTCTCTTCAGAGTCTCTCTCCACTTTTCTTCACCTTTCATTCTCTTTACCAGTATCTCTGTGTACAAATTATTTTCTCACCTATCTTGCCTCATTTTGCTAGTCATTATGAGAACTGCTTGAGAATTTTTTTTTTCACTATTTCCATTTCAAAATCAAAGAGAAATAAGTTTTGGATATATGAACTTAATAAAGTTGTAGGCGCCCTAGTCTTCATTTTAAAATCGGGAGAGTTGGACATTTTTTTGTCCTTTAAAGAAAAACAAAGAAACAAAATTAAGCTGCTTTTGATATGTTACCTTTGATTGATTTTTTTCCCTTTGGGTTGTTTGTCTCTTAATATAACAAAATCCCCCCATACTGAGTATGTAAGGAACCCCCAAGGGGGAGGACAGTGTTGAAGGCTTCCTGGGAGAAGTTCCTTGCTAAAATTTTTGGGATCTTGAGTTTTTGCTCATGGAGAGGTTTGGATTGAGCTGTTTGAGATAATGTTGTTGTTCAGTTGTGAATATATCTGTGAATCCATTTGAGGTTTTCTTGGCAAAGATACTGGAGTGATTTGCTATTTCCTTCTCCAGTTCATTTTACAGATGAAGAAACTGAGGCAAATAGGGTGAAGTGACTTGCCCAGGGTCATGACTAGTAAGTGTCTGAGTCCGGATTTGAATTTGAGTCTTCTTCATTCCAGGCCAAGTGCTCTGTCCATTGAGGAACCTAGCTGCCCTGTTTGAGATAATACAACCCTGTGAAAAGCTTAGTTGAGGATGGTGCTGGTGGCAAGGAAAGCATCTACCCAAGTGGTAGCAGCTGGAAGCTAGAAGCAGCAATGGGGACAGAGCACTGATGAGTGTGGGGGCTCATAGCTACACTGGCCCCCAAGGACAAGGAGAGGAAGCTGGAGCTAGAAAGCAGAGTGAGGGCTGCTGTTAGTGAATGGGGCTTGGAGACAGGAAGATGTGTTCAAATCCCACGTCAAACACTTACTAGCTGGCTGACCCTGGGTAAGTTGCCTAAGTTCTCTGGGCCTCAGTTTCCTCATCTGTAAAATGAAGGGGTTGGATTTTATGGTTTGGTTCAACCTCTTGTTTTATTCCTTTGATCCTGCTTTCTTGTCACACAAAACATTTGTGGCTGACCCAGATGGGCATATTTCCTTGTGCATCTTCTGGTTTTGGTCAGCTTGGGGAAAAGCTCTGGTTGTTTTAACCGCATAGAAAGAAATTGGTTAGGAAGTTTCTTTCTTAGTTTAGGACAGAGTCTCTGATCAATAGTTAGAGGGAAGAAATCTCTTCTCTAACTTGGGAGCAAAGGAGCTGTTAGTTAATTATGTATTTATTTATGTATCTATGTATCTGTATGTCTGTCTGTCTTATCTGTCTGTCTTAGCTTTCTGTCTGCTTGCCTGTCTTATCTGTCTCTACCTGTCTTATCTATCTGTCTGTCTGTCTATCTACCTACTGATCATATCTATCTATCTATCTGTCTGTCTGTCTGCCTATCTACTGATCATATCTATCTATCTATCTGTCTGTCTGTCTGTCTACCTACCTATAAACTTGTTAAATCTATCTATCTGTCTGTCTGTCTCTGTCTATCTACCTATCTACCTATCAACTTGTTAAATCTATCTATCTATCTGTCTGTCTGTCTGTCTACCTACCTACCTACCTATAAACTTGTTAAATGTATCTATCTATCTATCTATCTATCTGTCTGTCTGTCTCTGTCTATCTACCTATCTACCTATAAACTTGTTAAATCTATCTATTTGTCTGTCTGTCTCTGTCTGTCTATCTATCTATCTGTCTATCATCTATTTTATCTCTCTGTCTGTTTGTCTATCTATCTAACCTGATTTACAAATCCACCCCACATCCTTCCCTTTCTGACAGAGGCCTCCCCAGGGTTCCAGAAACTGGTCTTAGTCCTCCAGGTTTGAGTTTTTTGAAGATCATCTTTAGTATATAAAGATAATGTCATTCTTATGTACCTTCATGTTCTATCTCTAGTGCTGAGGATGAACTGTGCTAATTCATTCCCACTCCCTTGACCAGTTCCTCATTTTATTCATACTAACAGCAGATATTTATATACCAGAGGCAGCCAGGTGGTTCAGTGGATAAAGCACTGGGCCTGCAGTCAGGCATCTGGCCTCACACTGATTAGCTGTGTGACCTTGGGCAAGTCACTTAACTTCCATTTGCTTTAATCTACTGGAGAAGGAAATGGTAAACCACTCTAGTATCTTTGCAAAGAAAGCCCAAAACAGGGTCACAGAGAGTCAGACACGAATGATATGGCTGAACAGCAACAATTCACGTATTGCCTTTCCTGTCTATTATCTCGTGGGAGTCCCACAACAATGTGTGAGGTGGAATAATTCCCATTAAAAAGAAGTTATATTTAATCAGTCAATAATCATTTATTAAGTATGTACCAGGCACATTGTGTCTAGGTACTGATGAAACAAAGACAAAAATGAAACAGTGAATTGATTTTCTACCAGGTGTATTGAAGCTTAAAGTCTCCTGAAGCTTTTTGTTTTTAAACTCCCTAAGGTGTGTTTGTTGCCCACATAAGTTGTGTCTGCCTACATCTGTTTGTTTAGATGTGCCTTCTTGGGAGGTGGGAATAGATATTTTTGCAGTCTCCTCTGCCCCTCTCCAAGGGAGACTTTGTTTCCTATGTGGAGGGAGGCAGAAGATTGGGGTTATGAGGCTGGCTGGTTCTACCCTGCTCAGAGAGGGGATATTGGATTAGAATTATATTTGTTCGCCATCTTAAATATCGTTGGTCTATAGGAAATAATTCTTAGGTTCAAGCTGTGTTCCAGGTCACTATGCCTTTTAATGGTGCCTCAAGTTATATCCAAAGGCTTTTTCACCAAATACCAGGTACACAAAGACCATCATACATAGTGAATAGTAAATTTACTTTAAAGTTTACTTAAAGTTGAAGTTTACTTTAGTAAACACACTTTCCCCAGCCAATAGTACAATAGTAAACAGAAATGAAAGAAGTTATATAAATTAGAATATACCAGACAGTATGCAGAGTGAATGAGGTCTTCCACTGGAATTGAAATGAGAGAAAGACAGAGAGAGAGAGAGACAGTGAGAGAAAGAGAGAGAGACAGAGAGAGAGAGAGAGAGAGAGAGAGAGAGAGAGAGAGAGAGAGAGAGACAGAGAGAGAGACAGAGAGAGACAGAGAGAGACAGAAAGACAGAGACAGAGACATACAGAGACAGAGACAGAGAGAAATTGAGTTCCAGATCTCACTCAGGGGTAAATTCCTGAGTCTAGTCTGGTACACTTGGAACAGGGACATGCTCAAGGTGACAGCTTCTCTAAATATTGACTTCTTCCTGGAGTCTTTCTCTTCTTCCAAGAACCTTTCCCTAAGGAGAGCCTGAAAGTGCATATGTGTATATCCTCTATCCAAAGTGGAAGGCAGAAGCACAGGGTCTCCCCTTTCCCAAGCTCTTTGCCAACTCCACCCTTCTCAGGCAGGCATGGAGCATCCTGTGATCCTACTCTCCACAAATGAGGAGGGTCTTATGCAAATAGAAGGCTTGGGCTCAGGGTTACACATCACAATAATTTCTGGAAATACTCTTTCTTCCCATATAGCCACCCACATATTCCCCTTCCCCCTTGAATCCTCTCCTGTAAGAAGAAAAAAAAACAACTAAAAACACTTGATACTATGACCACGTAGCTAAGTATGACTATGTAAAAGGAGGGAAGGATGTTTCATTGTTTGTACTCCAGGACCATTATTAGTTTTCATTCTTTTCCATTGACATTACTTTAGCCAATTATTCTTGTACTTCAGCTTTTCACCTATATCAGTTCATACAAATCTTCTCATGTTTTTCTTAATTCTTCACATTCATTATTCCTTATTGCACAATGCTGTTCTGTAACATTCATATGCCTCAGTTTGTTCAGTCATTTTCCAAGTGATGGTTATGACCCCCATTTTACAGAGGAGAAAACCAGGGCTTAAAGAGGTTAAGTGACTTGCCCATGGTTACATAGGTTGTAAGTGTCAGAGGCTAGTTTTGAACCTAAGACTCCTCCGACTACAAGCCCTGTTCTCTTTCCAATATATCTTGCTACTTCTCAGTAACAAAGGAGTGTTAGGGGGCTGAGCGTAGCCTGTAGCAATAGCAATGATGCCACGTGATTCCTATATCCTTGGCCCCATTAACACCCTGTTCTAACTAACTCACAGAGCCAAGCAGCCAGATTTTTGGAACCTAGCACAGTCATCCCCATGCCCACCTCCACAGAGGGATGAGGAGCCTTGCCGTCACTACACGGCCCCTCTCGTTGATAACACTCTCTGTGTCTACAGCAGGTTCTTGGAACTCTCTCTGTGCCAGCCCAGGGTCATGCATTTGGTTCTGACTGCTCCACAATGTCTTTAGGAGGTGAACTATTAAAAATACATTAGCCCGGTGAGGGTGGTAATGAGCCAAATGCTGCCTGTTTGGGAGATAATCTGGGAGTCTCTCTGCCTCCTTCCCGCCTGCTGGCTTCCTTTCTCTTTCCCACTTGCCGTTTGGAACTCATTTGCTTTTGCCATTATTGGCTTTAAACGGGGAGATTAGCAGCTTGAGGTACCACTGATCTCTGGTTATAGATTTGGAGCAAGGAAAGGGGGGTGTTTGAGCGTGGCCGTCTGTGCCTGTCCATCTGTCTGTCTCTGTCCATCTGTCTCTGTCCACCCCCGTCTGTCCACAGGTTTTTGTATTAGTCTCTGTGTCTGTTTGCATGTGTTCATTCATCTATCTCTATTTGCCCATGTCCTTTTCTGTGTCTGTCTGTGTCCATATCTGCCTGTCCTTCTGTCTGGGTCCATGTCTTCACATTCATCTGGGTTTATTCATCTGTGCCAATCCACCCATTTGTCTCCATCTGTGTGTCTGTGTCCATTCCTGTGTTCCTGTCTGTGTATCCACCTGTGCCCATGTCTGCATGCCCATCTGTGCCCATGTCTGTGTTTTTCTTCTTCTTCTTCTTTTTTGCCAGCTCATTCAACTTCAAATTAACTCATATTTTCACCCTGCCAGATCTCAGGACCTTCCAAAGATCCTTAGGCATTGCTCTAGCCTGTGGGCAACAGATGATCCAAGCATGAACATTTGCCTTCTACAGCTCACTGTTGAGAGGAGAAGGTGGGTGGATGAAATTTTCTTCTTCAAATCTGTGCTACCAATTTCTGGAGCTAGTTTTGAGGGATCGGCCTCATCTCCTAACAGGTAGGCAGGCAGTCACTGGGGGGGTGCCCTCCTCTTTGGTACCTAGGCTAGATGACAATGTGGGGGCGGGGTGAGGGGGCAGTAGGAGTCTTACCTATCCTTGGACTAGGACTGGACCAGGAAAGGTTCATGGCAGCTCCCAATTTAGGGAAAATGCCTCCCTCTCTGAAAAGCCCCGCCAGTTCTGGGAGAAAAAAACATAGGGTGTGGTTATACACATACATATAATTAGTCTAAACATGACAGATCAGAATTTTTTTTAAAAATGGGCCACCATAGGCAAAAAAAATTGAAAACTGAAGGGGGTGTCCATTAATTAGAGAATGATTAAACAAATAATGGTATTGAAGGGAATAGTTTCAGTGAAAGCTGAGAAGACTTGTATGAACAGATGCGAAGCGAAATGAGGAAAACCAGGAGAACAAATTACACAACTAAATTAAATGTAAAGAAAAACAGCTTTGAACAACATAAGAATTCTAATCAATACAACGAGCAGCAACCATTCCAGAGGACTCAAAACGAAGCTGGACTCAGATTGGGACATGATTTTTTTTTCCTCTTCTGGACATGGTCCGTGTGGGAATTTTTTGTTGTTACTATTGTTGATCGCATGTTTGTAACAGGCATTTTGTTTTTCTTGTTTTCTCAATGTGGAGAGGAGAGAGAGAATGTGAATCTGAAAATAAAATTTAATTTGAAAAAAATAGGCCCACCACAAGTCCTCTGTTGCTTTATTGTGGTGTGGCCATGACCTTGGGTCCTCAAAGGCTTTACCAATGGAGCATAAACCCTTGAAGTTTGAATCTAGGGAGGCTTTGAGTATGATCTCAGAGTCACCCTGTGCCTGGGATTAGAGGACTGATCAGTGGGTTGGTTGCCACTCACTGAATTCTTTGTCCCTAGCAATTCTAGAAAAGATAAAAATACACAATTAAATTCAGCAGCATTTTAAAAGTATTCACCCTGTGCCAGATGCCATACTAGGAAAAAAAATGCAATCTCACAAAAAAAAATAGCTCTCAGTCCTGTGTGTAAATGAATAAATGGATGAATGGGTGCAAAAAGCCCTTATGAAGACCATTTTGTGACTATCACTGTGCTGGGAGCTGAGGATACAAAAACAAAAGTGAGGAAATCCAGGGGCAGCTAGGTGGTACAGTAAATAGAGCACCAGTCCTGGAGTCAGGAGGACCTGACTTCAAATCCAACCTCAGACACTTGACACTTGCTAGCTGTGTGACCTTGGGCAAATCACTTAACCCTGATTGCCTTGCCTTCCCCCGCCCCCCCCCCTCCAAAAAAAAATGAGGAAATTCCTGCCCCGGAGGAGCTGGTATTCCAATGGGGACATAAGGGAGTGGTGCCCAAAGGAGAGAACTTTAGCCTGGAGAGTGACAGTGATGGACAATTGAGTCAAAGGGTGATCCATTGTCATGCCCTTTGCAGGAACAATGGTAATTTTAATTTGGTGGCTATTGTCCGTGACTGGAATGACCTTCCTCATCTCTGCCTCCTAGTTTCTCTGGCTTCCTTCAAGTCCCAGCTAAAACCCTGCCTTTCGTAGGAAGCCTTTCCTGAGCCTTCTTAATTTTAATGCCTTCCCTCTCTTGATTATCTCTAATTTATCCTGTATATAGTATGTTTGTCCACTATTGTTTGCATGTTGTCTCTGCCTTTAGACTGTGAGCAGGAACTCTCTTTTTGCCTTTCTTTGTATCCTTAGTGCTTAGCACAGTGCCTGGCACATAGCAGGGGCTTAATAAGTGTTTAGTGACTGATTAGTGGAAAGTAGGGGTGTAAGGCATATCAAACATGCATGTGGCAACAAGGCAGATGCCTACATATCAAGGATAACTGAATGGGATGTGAAGCATGGTCTGAGGCTGGCTGCATGTAATTGGGTAAATGAGCCTGAACTCACCAATCAGGACAGCTTAGCTCTAGGCTAGGGTTCTAAAGCTGAGTGGATTAACTGAGTGGAATGGTCTCTAGAGATTTGGGGTGTGGAGTACTGTTCCAGGTGGAGAGAGGGGGGCAAAATCAGGGTAATTGGCAAGATGTCCAACCTAGACATCTGGATGTTATATAGCCCCTTCTATTTCCATGGTAATGGTGACAGAATGATGGAAAAGGGTATGTTGTATGCTAAGAATCACACAGTTTTTAGGACACATACAAACATTAATTTAGCTGTTGCTACCTGTGAGTTTTCTAGCCAATGATGAATCAATTGATATCCTATCAGAGGAACTTGAGCCCATCCTTATTTTCATTATCGCTATAAAGGAAGCCACAAGACACAGAGAGGTTGGATCTTAATGGAGAAATGGGTCACACGCAGGTTAGTCTCAGAGAAATAAGTTAATGAGTTGGCAGAGTTGGTTTTGTGGTATGTCTAAAGGCAACAAGAAACATCATTTTATAGGACATTTGGTGCTCTTGTAGTTCTCAAGATGAGAAAAGGCAAGGAAGTAGCTATATTTAATATTATTTATCATATGTATTTATACAGTACCTTAAGATTTATAATGTTAAAGCCTGTGCGTTAAAATCTGTTGCAAAGGCTGAAGCAGAAAAATTCTACCAATAATTTGACAATATTCTTCAAAAGAAGTCGACAGATGCCCTAATACTTAGTGACTTTAGTCTCCCCAAGTCCTTGGTACAAGGTAAGCTGGAGAAAAAAATATGGTTGGGGATTAAGAAATGAAAAAGGCCAAAGGCTCATAGATTAGTTAGAAACTCTAGGTTTGTATATCGTGAATGTTTTCTTCAACAACACAGTTAGAAGCCTACAGACATGGTGAGCCCTAAATGATACCACAAAAAGTGAAGTCAGAAAATGGCTGACCGATGATGTGGGAATCATTTCAGAATCCTCCCTCTCTCCGTGTTGTCTAATCCTTGCTTTAGCAAAGATAAAAATTGTAAAATTGGAAGGAAAGATAAATATTAGAAGGTACTGTGTGCAATTATAAGAGTTCTTACCTATCTTATTTAATTAAAGTATTGATGGTGAAAAATGGGAAATGGATAAAAGTCAAGGCATTGACTCTGATTATTATCATTCTGAGAATTTAACTCATATAAAACAATCGCTACAATACAGAGGCCCACAGAGCCCAGAAAATGCCTTAGCTAGCAAAACACTTGATTTTTTTTTTATCAGAGACACTTGGTAACAAAGGGCAATACTGGTTTAGAATAAAAGTCCATTTATGAAACATCACTGAAGATGATAATAAGTTAAAAACAGTATTGCTTCATAAACCAGTGAAAATCAGTGCAGGAGAAAATAAGCCTGCACAACGTACAGTGTGAGATTCAATAAAGACAGAGCACTTATAGATGAAACCAGGTACACAAGTGTATTGAAATCAATCAATAAGCTTTTATTAAGTATCAAGCATCACACTAGCCACTTGGTATACAAAACCCCAAATGAAGCAGTCTGTAATCTCAACAAGCTAGTTTTCAAAGTAAATATGAGGTAATTTCAGGAAGTAGGAACTAGCAGTCAACAATGAACAAGCATTTATTAAGCGCTTACTGTAACAGGCACTGTGTTGCTGAAGGAATGAGAAAGGTATCAGATAAGAAGTGATGCTTGAACTGAGCTTTGGAGGAGGGATTCTAAGGAGGAAGGAGAACATTCCAGGCAGTGTCTGAAGGGGAGTAGTATGCAATAAGCCTAAAAATGTAGGCTGGAGCCAGATTTATAAGGGGCTTTAAATGTCAAACAGAGGAGTTTATATTTTATCCTAGATTTTTGATCAGGAGACTAATGTGGTCAGATCTGCATTTTAGCAGTATCAATTTGACTTTGGAAGATGGATTAGAGAGGAGGGAAATTGGAACACCAATAAGGTTATTATAATAGTCTGGATGAGGGGTGTTGAGAACCCAAACTAGGGCAGCATCATGTGGATATAGCGTAGGGAATGGACATGAGAAATATAGAGTTAGAATTGAAATAACTTGACAATTTATGGGACATGGAGAGGGGGGTTGGGGAAAATGAGGAGTTGAAAATGGATTCTGGGAAAATGGCGGAGTAGATCAGAAAATTTCAAGAAAATGGCACTGATCTTGTGAACTCGGGTGTCTGTTCTATAAGGATGACGATGTCCTTGATGGAAATAGAGACATTAGGAAGACAGGCAAACTTTGGAGAAAATAAAGTGAATTCCGTTTCGGACATGTTGCATTTGAGATTCTTATGGAAAATCCAATGGGAAACGTCCAATAGGCAGTTGATATGGGATTGGAACTCAGGAGAGAAACTAGGGCTGACTCCAGATCTGGGAGGTGTCTCCACAGAGGCAATAATTGAACCTATGGGAACTGATGATGTAACTGAGAGAGGGTATAGAGAAAGAAGAGAAGAGGGACCATGGCAGAGCTTTGGGGTACACCCACAATTAAGGGGCAATCACTAGCAAAGAACACTGACAAGAAATGTTCAGACAAGTAGGAAAGCCAGGAGAAAGCAGAGCTGTAAAAAATCAGAGAAGAGACACATCAGGAAAAAACAGAACCAAGAGCCTGTCCCAGTCCTTCCACTACTAATGCTTACCTTCAAAAATAACCTGCCATTTACATTTATATGTATGTATGTACATACATATATACACACATACATATATACATATGTATATATCTTGTACATACCTAGTTATTTACATGCTGTCTCCTCTATCAGAATGTGAGATCATCGATGGCATTTTTTTGGCCATTCTTTGTATGTTCAGAGCTTAGCACAATGCCTGGCACACTCTAAGTGCTTATTAAATTATTGACAGGTTAATAAAGGAACCACAGATATAAGTTTGTTTAATGATCCTTTGCTTATCAAGCAAGGCATAAAACCAAAGGCGGACCCAATTTCATGTCTTATGCAAAGGCTAAATGTCTTATGTAAAAGAAAGTTCTTTGGATGTTCTCTTTTGCAGAAATGGTATTTGTATGAAGCCCTACGGTGCTCTTCGGCGAACTATGATTACTCGAAAGAGATGGGCCCAGTCATCCAGATAGGGAAAACAAACAAAGCAGATGAAGAATAAATATTATCCAAATTATGGCATTCTGTTGAACAGACAACATGTTGAGTTAGTTCATTGGGAAATATTACAAATAAACAGTGAGCTGGACTGATAGTTGAATAGGAGGAAGAAAGCAGAATAGGATGTATTCAGGAAATTCTGTCTCATTATTCAATGATCCCAAGCTGCTCCCAGTTGGCAAAGATTATCTTTTTTTAAAACTAATATTATATCTTATTCAATTAATTCAACAAATACTTTTACTCAGTACTGAGTTTATGTGAAACATTATAATGGTCACATGGAACACAAAAATGAAAAATAATATAGTCCTTGTTCCCAAGAAACTTACACTCTGTTTGGGAAAGTATAATCTGCTAATAGGTCAGTATAATACAAGGCAGTGTTATCAGGGGAAAAGAGCATGTATATTGCTCTAAGAAAATTTGAGAAGGGAAAACATTTTCCACTTGTGGGGATAAAGTAAGACTTTACAGAGAGGGTGGTTCCAGAGCCGATGTTGAGGTAAGGAAGGGATTTGGCAAGTAAAAATGAGGAAGGAGGGCATTCTAGACATGGAAGATGACCTGTGTAAATGCCTGGAGGTGGGAGACTGCATACTGAGTTCAAGTAAAAGATAGTCACCCAGTTAGATAGAAGGCATTTAAAATAAAGCTTGAGGGGCAGCTGGGTAGTACAGTGGATAGAGCATCAGCGCAGGAGTCAGGAGAACCTGACTTCAAATCTAACCTCAGACACTCATTGCATGATGCTGGGCAAGTCACTTAACTCCAATTGTCTCCAAAAACAAACAGACAATAAAATAAAGCTTGAAAGATATTAGAGTGGGATTGTGGAGGGTCTTAAACCTCAGGGTAGTATAGAATTTGCATTTTTTGAAATTGAAAGGCTCCTGAGCAGGGAAGTGACACGGTCAGATCTGTATAGTGGGAAGGCTATTTTGGTTGGAGAGATGTATTAGAAAGTGGAACTACTGGAGAAGAGGAGATCTGTTAGGAGGCTCCTGTAGGAATCCTGACAAGAAGTTTTGAGAACCTGAACCAGAATGGATGTAGCTTAAATGGAGAGAAGGGGATGAATGAGAAATAGTCCACAAGACTTGGAAACTGACTGGCTGTGGTGTGGGGGAGCAGGGAATGAGTGTCAAAGGTAATGGACTCTAAGGTTTTGAGCCCTGGTGGATGTTCTCCTGGTGCTTTATGGCAATAAATCAAGGAATGGCTGTCTCAAAAGGGGCAAAACTGTAAGTGACACAAATGATAATGGGATATGCATAGTAGGGTGTAAATAGGCTTAAGCATAGAAGTTCAAGAAGTATTTATAAAACACTTTTAAAAAAATTGGACCTATAATTTCATCAGGGAATTTGTGGTGAGGAAATGACCTTTGTCATACTGACAGGTGCCTACTCTGCAACCTACGACCTTAGATGAAACTTTGTTGATGGTGTACCCTTTTCTGTAACATTTCTTTTGAGTGTGCAGTTCCAATATATGCATATTTATTTAATAATAATGGTTAGCATTTACATAGACCTTTAAGGTTTGCAAAGTGCTTTTAAAATATTAACTCATTTTA
Organism: Trichosurus vulpecula; assembly: GCF_011100635.1. Taxonomy (NCBI): domain Eukaryota; kingdom Metazoa; phylum Chordata; class Mammalia; order Diprotodontia; family Phalangeridae; genus Trichosurus; species Trichosurus vulpecula. Next base: position 57,515,471 of record NC_050580.1, read on the forward strand.
TCCTCACAACAACCCCAGGAGGTAGGTGCTATTATCATCCCTGTTTAACAGATGAAAAAAATGAGGCAGACAAAAGTTAAGTGACTTATTCAGGGTCATACAGCTAGTAAGTAAGGCTGGATTTGAACTTGGGCCTTCTTGATTCCAGGCCCAACATTCTATCCTTCATACCACCTAGGTGCCTTGTATACATATACTGTAATTCTAATATATTCTACCTATTATAAAACATATGCAAATAAAACAAAATAAAAATATAGTTTTTATATAAATAAAATAAAATATATAAAACATTGAGATAAGAATAAAATAAATTTCATTATAAACCAGAGGTTCTTAACCTAGGGTCCTTGAACTTTTTAAAAAATAGATAACTGTATTTCAGTATAATTGAATTCCTTTATAATCCTATGTATTTTATTTTTATACCTTTAAAAATATCCTTCTGAAAGGGGGGTCCATAGGCTTCATCAGACACTGCCGGAGGGGTCCAGGACACGAAAAAAGCTTAAGATCTCTATTATAAATAATAATATAATATATGATAAAATGTTATGTCAACTTATCAATATAAGTAATATTGCAATTTTTTTTACTAATGGTAAAGACCTTTTTGCTTTCACTAAATGTTACTACTCATAATATTAGTTAGGGTAATATAATTAAATATGTTAAATTATTTTTGAAAAATCCCTGTATCTTAATGCATAGGGCAGTCATAAATAATATTTGTTTGCTAGTAACTAGTCAGTTAATTTCATTAATTTTGCTAGACAAACAGGTGAGTTTCTTCTTTATTGAGGGAAACAAAGTACAACAATCAAATAAGACGTTTAATGGTCAGGGAACATAAGAATCTTTCAGCAGGAGTCATCTGGGTCTAAATGTTGTTAGGAGCTCAGTGGTATCTGATGGTTTTGTGGATCATATCATGCCAATGTTGTCTGTGGGGTTTTCTTGGTAAAAGTGTTGGAGTGGTTTGCCATTTCCTTCTCCAGCTCATTCTGCAGATGAGAAAACTGAGGCAAATAGGGTTAAGTGACTTGCCCAGGGACATACAGCTCAGATACTTACTAGTGTCTGAGGCTGGATGTGAACTCAGGTCTTCCTGACTCCAGGCCCAGGGTTCCATCCACTGCTCCACCTAGTTGCCTCCCTGTCTAAATAGTCACTGTATACAATGCACAAAACAAGGAAAAAGTGAGTTGCCTCTGATTTCAACTCAGCAGAAAATCTTCAATATAAACTTGTTCTTTCATTACATGGTTCTGCTTAATGGATGGTATCATGCCTTAATTTCCTATTCATGTTCAGAGATTTTAATTGGTGGTGTTTTTTTTTTAATGAATGAAGAGTATCAAGAAGGCCAGGTGGACTGGACCTTAGCTTTCAGAAAGGGAAGCCATGTGTAATAAGGCTGGAAAGGTAGATTTGGGCCAGATCGTAAAGGGCTTTAAATGCTAAACAGATGAGTTTGGATTTGATTCTATAGTCAATAGGGACTCTGTGGAATTTATTGAGTAAAGGTGTGACATCGTCAGACTGTGCTTTAAGAAAATCTCTTTGGCAGGTGTGCCGAGAACGGATTAGAGTAGAGAGAGAGGAGGTATGGAGACTGATTAAGAAGCTATTTTAACAGTCCGAGTGAGAGGTGGTGAGCACCAATCTGTGGTGGTAGCCATGTGAGTAAAGACAAATGGATGGATGAGGTGACAGAATCATAGTTTTAGAGCTGGAAGGAGCCTTAGAGGCCATCACGCCCAAGTGCTTTATTTTACAGACCAGGAGACTGAGAGGTTAGGTGATTTGCCCAGGGTTACACAGCTAAATGACGTCTGAGGTGGGAGATGTGATGATGGAAAAGGCAAGATTTGGCAGCCACTTGTATGTGGGGGTGAATGAAAATTATGGGCTGAGGATGACTGTGAGGTTGTAAACCTGAGTGACTGGAAGGATGGTGGTAACCTCAACAGAAAGAAATTTGCAAGAAGAAGGGGATTTGGGTAGAGAGATAACATAATGAAATCTGAGATGTAGATCTCAAACTCTCAACTCTCACCCTTCCCAAATGAAAGGGGTGGGGGGAGGGAAGGACTTTCATTCGCTGGTCATTGCCTTGAATGTAGAGCTGACCTCCAAGGGTCACCTGCTGAAACCATGAGGTGATCTGGAGGACAGGGGGTGAGTAAGCTGGAGGGGAGAATTTTCCCAGGGACACCTATGTATTTGGGGCAGCTAGGTGGCACAGTGGATAGAGTGCCAGGACTGGCAATGGCCCAGGATACATTGGATGCCTTGTCATCTTTGATGTCTGACTGAGCTCTGAGCTCTCCACAGAGCCTGCTTTAGCCACCTTCATGGCCATTGGAACAAGTAGTCTTCATCCAATCATTCCCCCCTTCTTCAACTTAACTGATGAGTTAAGTCCCAGAGGACTGGCTAATCATTTCTCTTTGGGGTTCTAGGAAAATCCCTGGGGGATGATAAGCTTCTTCTATTTCCATCAGCTTGAGCCCCCATCTGGTATGTCCTCCCCAATATCAATTGATAGCTACAGTTAGTATCTCTCTTTTATCATTGGTTTACCCAACAATTAGCATCTCACCACCAATATAACATCTTTTAGTGTTTATAAAGTTTTTACACTAATTAGTTAATGTAAAGTTTTTATACTAGTTAATTGTTAACCAATTAATATCAATCAGTTCTACATTAATGAATATAAAGTTTTCCAGTAGATAATTGCTGGCCTATTAATTAATTATCAATTAGTTTGTACAAAGGCCAGAAGATATCTTCTTTTACTGAGAAGATATAGCAAGCACAAAGAATTTTCTCGCAGCACCAGGGCCACAAAAGCTCTGCCACAAAAACACACAAGAATCAGGGAGGAATAAGAGTGGGCTCAAATGGAAGGCGCTTGCTGCATGGCATTTGCCCCACCAAGTTCGCTTCCAAATGCACGTTGCTGGTGGAGGATGGACAAGAAAGGACAGTGGCTTCTTCCTGGGCTACTGCTGGGCTGGCCCCAGGCTCAGCCGCCAACAAATTCTGAAGAAAATCCGGTTCCTAGACCTCGGGAATCTCCCTCTCCCGACTTGGGAGTTCACAAGGTCATAGCCATCTGGAATACTTGAGTTAAGAGCAAGAAAGGCCAAAGAAAAGAGACCCATGATAGAGGCATCAGGGTGGGAGAGTAGGACCCTGGCCCTAGCACTACCCTTCTCCCCACCAGGTGATTAGCAGCAGCTATTGCCTCAATCACCACCAGAGATTTGGCTGGGTCGTGCTTTCTCTATGCACCTAGTTTCAGTGCCCTAGTTGTGACTGACCCTGGGAAAATCTTTTTTCTCCATAGGTTCAGATTTTTCACCTTTAAAGTGCAAATAGCAACTTTTTTTTGCTACCTATTTCACAGAGTAGTGTGGAAAGTTTTTTGTAACTCTAGCATGATCTAGCACCTTGCAAAATGTCTTGCATATAGTAGGTACCAACAAATACTGCCAAATTGGATTCAGTTATCTGCATGACTTTCATTCATTTATTCAATAAGTTTTTAAATTAAGCACCTATCATGTGCACTATTCTAGGGACTAGAGCTATAAAGGGATAGTTAGATTGATAGAACTCTAGGGCCAGGAGTCAGGAAGACCTGAGTTCAAATCCAGCCTCAGACACCTCATAGCTGTGTGACCTTTGTCAAGTCATGTAACCCTGTTTGCCTCAGTTTCTTCATCTGTAAAATGAGCTGGAGAAAGAAATGGCAAATCGCTCTAGTATCTCTGCCAAGAAAACCCCACATGGGGTCATGAAAAGTTAGACACGGCTGAAATGGCTGGACAACAACAAAACTGTAAAGACAAAAACTAAATGGCCCCTGCTCTCAAGGAGTTCACATTTTGCTGGAGGGTGGGGGAGGACGTATCATACACATAAATAAATGTAAAATAAATAATTGATGATAATGAAATAAGTACTTGACCAATGATTTAACTTATGTAGGGAGATTCCCAGATGAGGAAATTTACTTCTACCAATGCAGGTTGACACCTTCTCTGCAACTTAGAGAATTAGAGAAGAGATTTTTAAACTTTTGGCATGCCAGGGGCCCCTTGGCAGTCTGGTGAAGCCCACTCACTCCTTCTCAAAATCCTGATTGATGATGACCTTATTAGACGTGAGACTTTGTCCAGAGGCAGCTAGAGGTAATCTCCCCTGAATGTAGATGTTGGTCCTAGCGTCTTGCTGAGAGGACATGAGAAATTCCTTTGATTGGCTTCTAATGACTGGGGTTGCTCCAGTGTAATCGGGCAATTGAGAGCCAGGGGCACAGTCTGCTGCTGGGGGTCTCTTCCCTCATGGTCTATATAAAATGAACTGCTTTCTTACCCTTTAGGAATCTCTTCTCATCTTATTCCTTGAATGTTTCTTCAGAGTAAATGAAAGTGAGGGGTGGGATGCTGTGTGGTGGGAATTTTACTTTCCTCCCACACATGAAGCCTTGTAGGAGACGCATATGGCAGGTGATATGCTTGCCCAGTTGTCCTGAGAGGAGGAGTCTATGGGGAGGTGCGTTGGCCATTTAACTGTTAACACCGATTCTCTTAGATAGACCTCCCCACCCCCACATCGATTCTCTTAGATAGACCTCCCCACCCCCACATCTGCCCCTTTAATACTGTTTACTGGCCGTGGCCGTGATAAACCTACCAATGTAGGTTGCTTGGTATTGTCCATACTTGCCATGCTTCCTTGATTCAGACTGTCACATATTATAGTATATTACAGCCTCTGACACATACTAGCTGTGTGACCCTAGATTAGTCAGTTAAGCTCTCAATGTGGTGGGCAACTCTCTAAGACACTAGGGGTGTCTTCACTTGGAGTCCATAGATATATGAAGGAGTTGTGGAAAGTTTTCAACAGGTCTGTGAAGCTGAATGGGAAAAAAAATTACACCTTTATTTTCCCTAAGCTTTAACTGGAATTTAACATTTCCTCCAATTATTTAAAAGCATTATTTTGGGAAAGGGTTAATAAGCTTCATTGTTCAGTCTTTTTTTTTTTAGTCATGTCCCACTCCTTATGATCTCATTTGGGGTTTTCTTGGCAAAGATACTTGGGTTAGTTTGCCATTTCCTTCTCCAGCTTATTTTACAGATCAGGAAACTGAGGCAAACAGGATTAAGTGACTCGCCCAGGGTCACACAGCTAGTGTCTGAAGCCAAATTTGAACTCAGGAAGATGTCTTCCTGACTTCAGGTGCAGTGCTCTATCTACTGCATCAATTCACCAGACTGCCAAAGGGGGCCCATGACACAAAACAAGTTTAAAAATCTCTGCTTTATTCCTATAAGTTGCAGAAAATGCGCCAATTTATATTGATAGGAATGAGTTTCCCTGTCTGGGAATTTCCCTATGTCAATGAAGTCATAGGTCAAGTTCATTCCTATAGCTGAAGCCTTTCTCTGACACCTCATGGTGGTGGCTGCATCCTGGTCCATCTCCAGTCACCCAGATCTATATCTGGCCACTGGACCCAGATGGCTCTGAAGGAGAAAGTGAAACTGGTGACTTTGCACATCGCTCTTTCACTCAAATCCAATTCAATTCCAAGTCATGGTATCACCTTCCTGATGTCGTGATCCTCTAGAACGAAGGACAAACCATACACAATCTAGTGCTGGGGAACTTACCCTGATTTTCAAAGGTCATGCCACAGAGATGAAATTGGGTCGATTCTATTAAGATCAAAAGGCTTTGAGTATAGCCCTGGGACGGACCACATGGCTGTTATCCAAGCACCAACCCAACTAAACTTGGACGAGTTTATATCCAGAGGCTGGCCACCAGGTATTGTCTCTGTTGTTTAGCTATAGCTGTAGACTGACTCAGGCACTTGGAGGGGTGGTGGAGGGATTATTCACATGCATGAGGTCTCAGATCTTGGAAATACCTGGTGAATGTGTCTTTTCCCTCTACTAGACTGGAAGCTGCCTCATCTGCATCTTATTTAAATCTTATGTCTATCTCAGGACCCAACATAGTCTTTTTCTGCAAAATAAGCACTTAACAAAGGTATTGAATTGGATTGAATGGGTTGGGGGCTGGGGGCTGGGGGTGGGGAACTCATTGCTGCCCTGGATAACTCTTGGTCCCGGTGCTTCCCTGTGGGGCCTGGCTCTCTATCGTTTGTTCTTCTCCTCCTTCCAGTCGCCCTGTGTCCACTGGCCTTGACCTTGGAATGAGGCTCAAGGCTCCAAGTCCCCACAGTGACAGCCTCATCTCAGAGGAGGAGGATGAGCCAGGGTGAAGAGGAAAAGACCAGGAGAGGTGTGGGGGGAGAAAGAGGCAGGTGGCATCAAATAACTGAGACACCAGCAGGTGTATGTGGGTGAAGCAAGGAGAAAAGGAAGTCTGGGCTGTCTTCTCCTGTAAAGCAGGCAGGTGAGGTTTCTTGACATCCATAATTAAATGTCTGACAAGTTGACACCAGGGGCAGGGATCAAAGAAAAGCATAATACAAACGGAATTTCATTAATATACCAGGACCTCATTGGTGGGAGGGGAGGGAGACATTCTCTTAGCTTCCTCCCGGCAGGCTCTGAGGATGATTTGCTTGAGACAAAGCATCCATTCCAACCAAGTAGGTAGTTTCTGAGGCAATGGGGCAGTTTTGTTTGTTTTTGCATAAATTCTAGGATGGGGGTGGAGGGGTGGGGTGGGGTGGGGGGGAAGTGGCCGCAGGGCTTGGAGCTCAGTGTCTCAAACTTTTCTTACTCCTTTTTCCCTTTTCTGTCAAAAGCAAACCAACCAGTCAGGGTCCCTTCTCAAGGCCCTGCAGAAGTCCCAGGGCCCTCTGACGGCAGGTAAATGACTATCTGGTTCTAACAGAGGCAGCTAGGTAGTATAATGCCAGGGGCAGGGAACCTGGGGCCTCAAGGTCACATGCCGCCCTCCAAATTTGAATACAAAACCTATTCACAGAACTTGAAATTTGGATTCAGTCAAAGAGCCATGCTTGAGGACCTAGAGGGTCACATGTGACCTCAAGGCCTCAGGTTCCCCACCCCTGGTCTCCCTCCAAGCCCTCTGAGTCACATGCCCTCTGCAGGTCTCTTTGTACCTGGGAGATCCAGGGCTGGGGGTGGGAGTGGGATAGAGGGGAAGGAGGCCAGAATGACTGACTGAGTTGATCACAAACCTACAGCCTGATTTCTACAGATTGAGAGCCTATAAGGGCCCTTGGAGGGCATCTAATCTGAAACACCTCATACTACAGATGGGGAAACTGAGGCCCCAAGAGGTTAAATGTCTTGCCCAAGGACATGTAACAAGGTTGTATATGTGGTATGAGAGTAAGGAATTGAGAATAATGCCAGGGTTGTGAGTCTGGGAGGGTGGTGGTCCCATGGACGATAACAGGGAAATTTGGAAGTGGGGTAAGGTTTGTGGGAAAAGGTTCAGCTTGAGGCAGGGATGAGGGGATTTTTTCTTTATATAATCTAGGAATGATGCTCCTTAGGAACTGAAGATTGGGGACTGGGCAGAAGGAGGGAGGGATGGTGGAGGATGAAAAGAGGTTGTTGGAAAACAAGACAATTTTGGCCCTCCCACTCTGGTTCCAGGGCCTGGAGCAGGTGGTTTGCATCCCATTACATTGCTGATGGAAGCCTTGGCTGCATCCCCCAGCCCGTCTGCCCTGGATGCCGACTGGCAGCCCCAATGGCTGTGCTCTCGGCCAAATGGGTCTGGGGATGGGAGCAGGTGAACAGGGCAGGGCATTGCCCTTCAGGGGAAAGGTGAGAAAGAGGGATGGCCAACAAGGAACTCCTTCTCATCCCTCCCCAAAGCCCACAGTTTGCCATTTCAGGCCTAGTTTAAGGAAACACAAGGAAAATGGAGGTGAGGGAGAAGAGCTTCTGCTGGGAGATTTTGGCAATCTTCACCCAGCATGAGACCCCGATTGGAAGATGGGAGGGGTCAAAGGGGAGGAGAAGAAGAGAAGCCTTTCATCATGGGAGCCATCTGGTGCCAAGCATGCTGGCTGCCCAGTCACTCATTGGAAAACAAGAGTTACTTACCATCCCTCTGCTAAAACACCCATGAAATGGACCTCTTGACATATTTCCACAGCCAGCTAATCTGGCCATGATTGGTTCAGAATGAGAGGGAAATGAGAAAATTCCAGTCCACTCTGTAGACTAGTAGGTGATTGCCTAGGCCCCATCCCCAAGCCTGGCTGGTAGGAGAGATTAGGAGAGGAGGCCCGGGAGAAGGCAGCATGCCCCCCCTCCCCTCCTTGTAAAAGCCAAAATCAATTTGATTTTAAGTGATTTTCAACTGATTTTTAAAAGCAATGGTGTGGAACTTATATGTAAGGTTAAAAGGCTTCCGTTTTATTCCCTGCAGACTAAAGCAGGCATATTCCCTCCACCCCCAACACACATTTTATTCAATTTTCTCCTCAAACCACCAGAAGCTTTTCCAGGCCCCTCAGTCAGTTGGGCTCAGCTACTAGCAGGGCAAGACAAAGTAATCCGTTCTAGCTTCGAGAGGGGTCAGAGGGCTAGGGAAGGGAGGGCATTTGCTCTATCTTAAGTAGAGAGGTCTTTTAATCCAATCTTTAATTTTTATAGATGTGGAAACTGAGGTCCAGAGAGGGGAATTAGGAGCTAGTTTTAGGCCACTCAGTTGCCCTGGGGCCCTTCCTTAATGAATTCTCAGGCTGTGATAATGTGGAATTTCACCCTTCTTTCTCCTTCTTCATTTCTCCCACCTTCCATCTTTACTTTCCCAACATTTAGCCCCTGGTTTAAGCCTAAAAAGCAGGGCTTGACTAAATTCTCCAGCTTCAACCCTCTATCACCTAGGTCAGGTAATCTACATTTGTGAAGTCTCTGACACCACTTACAAAGTACTGTAGAGTGCTGTTCAGTAGGTACCTAAGTTACCTAGAGGAACAGATCCATAATCAGGTCTGGCTTTATGTAACCAGTTATGGGAAGAACTCGAAGGGGCTTTGAAAAACCCTCCTGGCCTAAAATATCTACCCTTACTACCTGACCCATTGCCTGAAATTCTCACCATTAGACATTTATTTTGTGAATGCCTTTTCTGTGCATATCTGAATATAGGATTGAAGTAGAAGGGGAAAGTAAGAGGGGAAAAGTCCTCATTCTTTTCTCTGGCTCTCACCCTTGGGATGTTTGTCTTCAGACAGATCTTAATCCCTAGATACCACCTTCAACTCTACCCCAGCAGAGAGCATGCACAGAGGGAGGAGGAAGGGAATAAGCAAAGCTCTGTGTTTCCGTAGCCCAGCTTTGTCTTAGACAACAAAAAGTGGCAAGCAGACTAATTTTTAGCTTAGGTCAAACTAAACTCCAGTTTAGTTCTGCCTTTAGGGAAATTAATTTTTTGAAAATTGCTAATAAATCAAAACCATAAGTTTCTCTCTCATTTTTATTTTTTTATTTTTCTTTCCTTCTTTCTTTTTTATTTTTTATAAATATATTTTTTTAATTTTTAATTTATAACATTCAGTTCCACAAGTTTTTGGGTTTCAAATTTTCTCTCCCTTCCTCTCCTTCCCCTTACCCCCCAAGATGGCATGTAATCCAATGCAGGTTCTACATATACCTTCACATTGAACTTATTTATATGGTAGTCCACTTGTAAAGAAGAATTATAACCAATGGAATGAATCATGAGAAAGGAGAAATGAAACCAAAAAAAAGAAGGAAAAAAAAAGAGAGAGGAGAAAGTTTGCCTCAATCTGCATTCAGACTCCATAATTCTTTGTCTGGATGTGCATAGCTTTTTCTGTCATGAGTCTTTTGGAGCTGTCTTTGAACCTTGTCTCTCTCATTTTTAGCTCAGAGCCCCCAGGCATGAGAAAGTTTGACTTTCTGGGAGTCAGAATTTGGATCCTATACCAGTACCCAAACATGGCTCCTCTTTGCTATAGCACCCCTATTTGCAAATGAGGATGCATACAGACCAACAGCCATTAGAATGATTGGATTTGTCTAGCCAGCAAAAACAAAAACAAAACCCTCTGACTACCCTTAAACAGAAATTATAAAAGTAACCTTGCAGAATAGAATAAGATTTTGCCCTAGTTGGTCAGAGAGGAGGGGGGAAGGGAGAGGATATTGTACTTGAGTGTTTATTCTCCCGAATGAAAAATCAGCAACCGCTAATCTGGCTTCTGAAAGTGAAATCTTCTATTGCACAGGGCTCCAGCTGTGTCCTCCCAGCTCAGAGCTCAGGCAGAACTTCAGAGGGTGCTGGGTCTCTAAGCTTGGATCCTCAGTCTCTAGTTTCTCGTTCCTGCTACTTCCTCACTAGACTGGAATGTATGTTGCTGCTGCTGCTGCTGCTGGTGCTGCTGGTGCTACCTCTCTCATCACTCTTGCCCCACATTCAATGCTCCATTCAGATACTTCCCAAGCTGTTCAAATCGGTCCCAACCTCTCTCACTCACATCGCTGTGGGGTGGGAATGTTTTCAAAGTCTATTGTGAATATTATCTCATTGCTTCTTTACAATTCCTGGGAGGTAGACATTATTATTAAACCCATTATACAGATTAAGGAAAATGAGGCAGAATTTAAATGACTTTCCTAAGATCGAAGAGATAGTAAGTGTCTGAGTCCTCATTCGAACTTAGGTCTTCCTGACTCCAGGCCCAGTGCCCTATCCACTGAGCAACCTATCCACCTCTGAAAAGTACTGAGGCAGATAGGTTGATTTGCCCAGGGTCACATAGCTAGTAGGAGTTTGAGGTCAGATTTGAATTCAGGTCTTCCTGATTCCAGGCCCATTGCTCTATCTATTGCACTCCCTAGCTGCCTAACATTTCTGAACATTTCTTGCTGACCACAGGGGACTCTCTTGAAAGCTTATTAAAATTCTTTTAGGTGCTGAGAGCTTTATTTGGTCCTCCAGAGTCTCCTCACAATTTTTTTTTGTTATGTCATCAGAGTAGTGAGTCTGTCCAACCTTTTCAGGATAACGCATTTGTAATTATCATGGAAAAGTGATTAAACTGTTCATTCCCTTTAACTCACCTATCCCACTACTGGAATATACTGAAGGGAGGTTAAAGACAGAAACAAAGTTCCAACATACACTAAAAGATTCAAAACATCACCTTTTGTGGGAGCAGAGAACCGGGAACCAAATGGGTGCCCATCATTTGGGAAATAAGTGAACAAACCTGTAATGGAATGTTATTGTTCAGGAAAAGAAATGATGAAAATCAGAAATTCAGAGAAACATGGAAGATTTGTATGAACTGATGCAGAGATGAGCAGAGAACCGGGAGAACAATGTCCACATTGCAGATCATTAGAACGTTGTAAATCATAAGCTCCCTAAAAGGAAGCCAGACTGTGAGTAGATGGAAAAACTGAAAATGAATAGGGGAAAGAAGAGATAACAAAAAAGATTTCTCTCTTCTCAGTAGAAAGCACATATAGCTAGAAATAATCACTATTTTGGTTTGTTTTGGTTTAATTACTTCCTTTGATATGAGAGGATTCAGTTTCAGGGTGGTGGAAGTGGGAGTGGGCTAGAGAGCATATCCAGAAATGATAGATATAAAAACAAAAGACATCAATAAGACTTATTAAAAATGAAAATAAAATTAATGTGTTAATATATAGCACCCATAGCTGGCATCAAGTCCCCTTTGGGAAGACTGGGTAACAGCTTACAGAAAGCAAGGAACTACAGGATAGAGATTAGGATGGACCAGTGTGTCGAAACACAGTGCTGAATGGGAGAAAGTGAGAGGGACCCCAAGGAATTCCAGTAACCACCATTTTTCTGAGACCTGGCCTTGTCACAGCATTGTAAAGTTGGAAAGGAACTCAATAGAGTAGTTGGAATAGTTGGAAATGGTTGGAAAGTCACAGCCACCTAACTTTGATATTATGTGTATCTGCCTGGTTTGACAGAGAACTCACACAAGGCAAACACTCACAGGGAGGTCAGAAGAAGTGATACAAGGACACTCTCAACGTGTCTCTGAAGAACTTTGGAATCGATGGGGAGACATGAGAAACATTGGCACAGGACGGTCCAGCATGGTGTACCTACGTCAAAGAAGGCACTGTGCTTTATGAGCAAAGCAAAATTCCAGTAATTCAAAAGAAACATGATATGCATGAATTTAGACACATCTCCACTGCAAATGTTCATATGGACTATTTGTGCCTGGCCTGTGGTAGAGCCTTCCAAGCTCATATTAGTCTGATTAGCCACAGTTGGACACACTGTACCTTGACTTCTACATAGTGATGTCATTTTGGTCCTCTTCAAGTATGAAAGACTACAACCAACCAATCCACCTCATATAGTGAACAGAGTGCCGAACCTTTCCTGAATTCAAATCTTGCCTTTGTGACTATAGATAAGTTATTTAATTTAATTTTATTTAGTTATTTACTATTTTTACTATTTATTTTATTTTATTACCTACTTAGTAGATTATTTATTTTATTTAATTAAGCTATTTCATTTAATTTTAATCTAATCTCTACTTTCTTCATCTATAAAACACAGATAATAATCATAATATTTCCCTCACAGAGTTCCTTTTCACCTCTTGGCAGAGAAGTGGTTAAATACAGGTGCAGAATAAGGCATACATTGTCAGACATGGCCAGATTTTGATTAGTTTTGCTTTATCACTCTAATTTCATGGCAGAATTCTGCTCAAGGGGGTGCTGAGGAGGATGATCATTGAAAAATGATGGTGAAATTTGGAAAAGCGTCAACAAGAGGACAGAAAATGGACCTTTGGCTGATTTCATTAGTATAGAGACTCCACCGACACAGGTCATCACCTTGGCAATTTCTGGTCTTTGAGTTGTTGTTTGGCCTTCATTCTCGAAGAAGACCATGATGTCAGGAAGGTGATGCCATGACCAAGACCAAGGTAACTCAGTTACCTAGTAACCAGTGACTGTGGCCTCCCCCTCTAGGTGACTTAATCCAGGGATGCAGCCATGGGCAGAACCTGCACCCAGGTCTTCTTCAATAAAACACTTTAAAATAAAGTGCTTTACAAGCCTTAAAGCCTTTCTCCATCCTTCTCATCTCCATGTCTTCCCTCTAAGATGATCTCCAACAGCCCTTCCCTCCCAGAGTTTCCGTGAGGATCAAAGGGGATTATAACTGTCAAGTTCTTAGCACAATGCTTGACACATAGTAAATGCCATGTAAATGTTAGCTGTTGTTTTTATTATGGTTGTTGTTGTTATCCTGGATATTTTTTGTTTATACAGAGTTATTTGCATGTTGTATCCCCCATTAAATGGTGAGTTTCTTGAGAGTTAGGGACTGTCTTTTGCCTTTCTTTATATCCCCAGGGCTTAGCACAGTGCCTGCCACATAGTAGGTGTTTAATAAATGCTTGTTGACTAATGCTATATAAATATCACTTATCACACTTATGACCTCTAATTTCTGGCCTAGTCAAGACAACTATTGGTTCTACAGGACCAGAGTTAGGAAGCTTGGGGGCAGGAAGCAACCTTTCCAAGGGAGAGTGAACAATTGTGTTGTTTTCAGTCGTGTCTGACTCCTCATGACCCCATTTGGGGTTTTCTTGGCAGAGATACTGGAGTGGTTTGCCACATCCTTCTCTAGCTCATTTTATAGATATGGAAACTGAGGCAAACAGGGTTAAGTAACTTGCCCAGGGTTACACAGCTAGTAAATGTCTGAGGCCAGATTTGAACTTGAGAAGATGAGTCTTCCTGATTTCAGGCCCAGTGGTTTATCTACTGAGCCACCGAATCTCAACACTTAATTCTGTGCTCTCATTCCTTATGCTTTTATGGGTACCAAAAAATATGTCTAAATCTCTGAGTATTCCCAGCTCTTCATTATGGATATTTAACCCTTCTAAGCAAGCCATCAGATTCAGGAGATAAAACTCCTGGCTCAGTCAAGTCAGGGAGAGCAATTCGGCAGACTTCAGCTTTCATAAACTCAAGGATCAGTCTTCCCCCCCAACATACACACTCCATCGCCAGCCCCAGTACATCTGCTCCTACCTCCTAAGCAACTCTGGTCTATCTACATCAGATTGTCAACTCCCTTATCAATGACCAAGCCTCCCCTATCTTATTGGGAGTTCCTGGAGAGGAAGGACTAAATTTCTTCTCCTTTTCCTCTCTGCCACCAAACCAATACCTCCCAGAGGGGAGAGATCACTGCTACTCTTCTTTCTTCTATCATTTTCTCCTGAGGCCCAGTCTAGGGATCTTTCTGAAGGATTGGGGATACAGAGAAAGAAGGAGAGACTGGAGCTACATCCAGCCCACCCCCCTCCACCTTCTGGGAGTGAGGGGGAGCGTCTAAGATTGAATGTACCCCTGTAGCTCTGATATTCCCAAGTACAACCTTGAGGAAGATACTGAGGTATATAAAAAAAGTGGTGGCGGTAGGGAGTTGGGGGAGGGGGTGTGGAGAGCAGGAGGAAGCATTGCCCAAAACCCTGGCTGTCAAATCAAATGCTCCTCAGCTTTATCACCATTATTTTTAGTGAGATTTTGCATTATGGTACCTTGAGTTCTAAATTAAATGTCAAATATAATTTGGCACTACAAAGAATGAATTATGTGACTGCCCTTAGAAGAAAGCATCGAGTTCAGTCCTGGGTGTGAAATTGGTATCTGCCTTATAAGGAAGGGAGCCCCCTCCAATGCAAACTAATTGATTAGGGGCTGACACTGAAGGCAAACTGCTAATTCAGTACGATTCCTGTCTTGGAGGCCTCTGGCACCTGGAAGAAAAAAGGGGACCTATCACTGAAGAGAATGGGGTAAGGAGAAATCATTTCACTGGGCTGCCCCTGGACTTGAGGCATCTTATACTCCCCTCCCCCACCCCCACTTCTTCAGAACCATGCCTACATCTGTCTGACTTCAGGGGGTTGGGATGGGGGGAACGCATCTGGCCCATGTCATTCTCCCTCCTTTAAAGAAAAGGGAAGTATTTCCCGTAGTGGGAGGGTAGAAGGAGGAGGGGGGTAATGAGGGAAAGGCTGCATTTGTCTCCAAACTTGATGACAAAGTGCCAATTCAGAGCACTAGTGGAGAGCGGCGCATCTTCCCAGATGGAGGACAAACTGAGACCTCAGAAAGCCAAGGCCTCCAAGGGGGCCCAGACTCCTTTCCCCCAGGGAGGGCAGGAAGGAGGGAGAGGGAGGCCAGGGGTGGGGAGGATTGGAGATAGCAGTGGGAAGGGAGTGAGCCAGGAAGCATACGTGTATGTGTGTGTGTGTGTGAAAAACCATCCGTGGAGTAAACAGTTCTGGCACCGGGGCTGTGGCCTCCCCCTCCGAGGAGTCTGGGTTTAATTTTCAGGTCAGTCCAAGGAGTGTTAGAAGGAGGAGGAGGAGGAGGAGAAGAGAAGAAGAAGAAAAGAGCTAAGTTGAAGTTCTAATGTAGCCGGGCTGGAATCTGTCACTCAGCTTATAGCAGGCTGATGACTCAGGGCAGTTTCAGCTGTAAGCAGACCATGATTTATGGACACTGAGTGAACTCCTGCGGCAAAACCCAGCCATGAGATCAGAGCAGCAATAGGCCTTTTTTTGGCAGGAGACAGGGCCTGCATTTTTCTCATTCATGCCAAACTGCTTTGCACGGCAATTAGCTCTGTCCTCATTTAGTCTCCAGTCCCAAAGGGTAATGAAAGTCATATATCATCTTCAAGGCTGCTAATTATCGAGCTCAGTTACAGGTAGGCTTTGTAACTGTGAGAAGGGCCTGTCGACTTGATATTTATTACTCTTCCAATAAGCAAGCAAGGGAGGGGGTGATGGGAGAGGATGAAGGGTTGGGGGGGGGGCAGGGAAAAAAAACTTTCTTGAAAGGCTGCCCAAACCCCAAGCTCTGAGATCTCTGACATACCTTCTGCAAATGTGCTAGTCAGAGGGGAAACGTCTTTATTCCACTGAACCATTTTTCAGACTGTAACTAAACATTCCTCAAGAACAGAGAGCAGGGCGTTTGCAACAGGGACGGAGGCACGTTGAGGGGATTGGCCCGACCTTCACTCGTGTCAGTGGGACAGGGTGATTGTGGGAGTGGGCAGGGGAGTTTGGTTGGAAGAGGAGTGGGTATGGGGGAGACAGACAGAAAGAGAGCAGAATGAAAGTTGGTCATAAAAGTCTTCATATCCCTGACTCTCATTGTCTGCCTAGGATCTCCTTCCAAGTCCTTCCCAGGCCTAGTGGGTGTATGTGTGTGTGTATGTATTAGGATGTATGTACATGTATTGTATATGTGTATATATGTTGATGTATGTGATAGTAATTGCCTCTTACAGATTTAGATTTGGCCGAAGACTTGAGATGCTATTTATTTCTAGGAAGAGACTTTGCTTTTAATCATTATATGCTATCACTGGGTGGATAGTGGTGCCTTAGTTCATAGTCTGAACTGATAGGCTTTCTATTAGTCATCCTATTGATTTGGGAGAGACAGTAGGTTTTTTTAAATTTAATTATGCTTTTTAAAATTAAAAAAAAGATATTGAAGCAACTAAACATTGGCATTAAACAGTATGAGTCATCATTAAAAAGAGACATACAAAGAGAGCAAGATTTAAAGGAATTCAAATACCCCTCTACATATGATAATGGAACCATAGAATTTCAGAGTTTGAAGAGACCTCAGTGGCCATCTAGTCTTAACACATTCCTGAAACATAATTCCTTCTACAACATGCCCAGCAATTAGTCATTAAAGTTTTTCTTAAAGACCTCCTGTAAAGGGGAATTCCCTACCTTCTGAGGCAACTCTTTCAACTTTTGATAGTATTATTAGGAGGTTATTTGCCTTATTTTATATATTCTTATGTTTTTGATCCCAAGTTTGTATCATTGCATCTTTCATTTATTGCTCCTACTCCTACCCTCTGTGGCCAAATAGAATAAATTCAATCCCTCTTCCAAATAACAGCTCTTAAAATGTTAGGAAACACTTATAATGCCTCCTTTGAGTCTTCTCTTCTCTTGGTTAAACATCTACTACTTCCTTCAACCAATCGTCATATGACATGCCCCTTCACCATTGTAGGTACCCGTCTCTAGATACCCTTCTTGAATTGTGGTCTCCAGAACTAAACACAATACTTCAAATTGTCTGAGCAGGATCATTACCCAGTCAAATCCCAGCTTTTCACCTAGTCTCAAATAGAACAGTTCCTTAAATTTACCATGAATATGAATAAAATCTTCCTGAGCATGTACATGGATGGCTTTGGTCATTCTAGCTACTTAGCCCTTTCAAGCAGCTCTCCACTTTTGCCAATGGGTTCCCCCTTCCCTTTGATCCAAATTCTGGGTAAAGGAGACCTACTAACTAACCAAAGAGAAGGTATTACGTTCTCCTCTTAAAATTGTCATTCAGTATTATGGATCCTACTATGGTAGAAGTTGAAAGGGAAACTAACTATCATGAAATCTCTTGATTGTTTTTTTTCCTTTCCAATAAGAAGGCATGATGAAGAACGCTGGAAAAGGAGATACATTCTGGGATACGTGGACATGGCTGGATGTATGGAAAAGAACAGTGCTTTGTAATGTACTCTGACCTCAGTATAAGCTGATGTGTTCTTGGGCTACATTAACAGAAGCAGAGCCCTGGGAGGGAGGAAGGGTTATGGTCCTGTGGTACTCTGCTCCAGTCAGACCCCAATGAGGCTTTTGTGTCAGTTTGGAGAAGAACATTTTAGGAGGGAGCACATCCAGAGAAGGGTGGGTGGCCAGGATGCAGAAGAGACTGGAAAACATGCAGTACATGGATCATCGATGTAGACTGTGAAGGGTCCTTAGAGGTGTTCAGATCTAGCCACCTTATTTTACTGATGAGGGAACCGAAATTTAGGGACATTAAGGGAGTCACCCAGAGTCACATAGATAGGGTTCGTTGAAGGATATAGAGATGTATAACCTGGAAAAGAGAAGGCTTAGTGGGAGAAAAATGACAGCTGTTTTCAAATATTTAAAGGATTGACTTACAGAAGAGGGATTAGATTTATTTTGCTTGTTCCCAGAAGGCAGAACTAGGAGCAGTGGAGAGAAGTTAAAGGTGAATAATAAGAAAAAAAAAATAGAGTTGTCCAGAAACAGAATGGGATGTTTCACAAGGTAATGAGTTTCCTGTCCCTGGAGGTATTCAAACAAAGGCTAGATAACCCTTGGTGAAGGATGTCACAGGGAGATTCATGGTTTAGGACTAGAGGAGCTTCATGGGTCCTTCAAACACTAAACTTTTGTGACTCTGCCGGTGATATGTCACAACTCTGTCACCGGTGAGCTATGTAGCTAGTCATCTCTGTACTGAACTAGCCACTCCTCTTTTCTGATCAGAAATTAGGGCCATCTGTTACCTTCTGAGTAAAGCTCAAACTTCTTTGCCTGGCATTCTATAATCTGCACCCACTTTATTTCACTAGTAGTTTCTTGCAGTAGATAGAGCACTAGTCCTGGAATCAGGGAGACCTGAGTTCAAATCTAGCCTCAGATACTTACTAGCCGTGTGACCCTGGGCAAGTCACTTAACCACTATCTGCCTCAGTTTCTTCACTT
This sequence comes from Trichosurus vulpecula, assembly GCF_011100635.1. NCBI lineage: Eukaryota > Metazoa > Chordata > Mammalia > Diprotodontia > Phalangeridae > Trichosurus > Trichosurus vulpecula. The sequence continues at coordinate 57,534,087 of NC_050580.1, forward strand.
GTAAAATGAGGATGATAATAGCAGCCGTCTCCCAGAGTCAACAACAACAACAGCTAACACTGGAGATCCAGTCTGCTCCGACCTCCGTCCTCACTGGGGAGAGAATCTAGGTGTTGTAATCACAGCTGCTCCCTCCTTCTGTCTCCCCACCCCCACCCATGGCAGAATTCTTGTCCAGGTTCTTCCTCTGGGCAGATGTGGCATTGCCCTTCATTACCGATGTGAGGGCAGCTCTTCACATCCAGCCTCTCTCCAGATACACTGTGCTTTATCTCCCTGCAGCCCCTGTTGTATCATGTTCTATTCTTTGCCCATTATCACTAGATAGGATATTGACCTTGGAGTCAGAAAGATTTGAGGGTGAATCCTTCCTCAGACACTTACTGGCTGTATGACCTTGGGTAAGTCTCAACTTCTGCCTCAGTTTCTTTGTTTGTAAAATGGTGCCTATCTCACAGGGTTGTTGTAAGAATTGAGATTACCTATGTAAAGTGCTTTGCAAGTTTTAAAACATTATATAAATGTTAGATGTTTTGTTGTTGCTTGTCATTATCGTCATTATTATGATTTTCAAGATCCCTGGACTGGAAACCTGCTTTAGTTGTGACTTTTATTTTGCAGGCTCATCCTAAACTAAGAAATAAAAGACCTCTGGGGTCAGCTGAGATGGCTGCTGCTCAGGCCCGGACTCAGTCCATTCATGCCAGTGACCTCTTGGGAGAAGTTCAGGGGTAGTTTCTTGCAGTGTGAACAAATATTTCTTCCCAAATCTTCCCCCATTTACTGTAATTCCCTTGGATAATTAATGATAATAATAAACAACTACCATTTATGTAGCATTTTAGGCTTTCAAAATGCTTTATAAATATTATTTCATCTGATCCTCATGACAACCTGGGGAGGTAGCTGCTATTACTTTTCTCATTTCATAGACGAGGAAACTCAGAGGCCCAGTTTAAGTGACTTGCCCAGGTTCACACTGAGCTCATATTTGAACTCTGGCTTTCTAGACTCCAGCCCAAGAGCTACACTATCTAGTTGCCTTTAACATCTCCAAGGATCCCTTTAAAATGCAAAGGAAGAGGGTGGAGGTGGGAGGATTTATCAAACCCTATTAGTCATTAACAATATGAATTAGCAAATGAGGTTATATTCCCTTTAGCTCAGAGTGAGGTCTTGGGGCCAGTTTGCATAGGGAAAGGATGGGTTTGTAGGTTAGGTCAATACCCAGGAAGGACAAACCAGTTAAGGACCACGGTGATGAATCCTGAGTAACCGGATTACAGTAGTCACCATCAGGGCTGGTGAGAGGTAATAAAGGCTGACCTCTATGCGCATGTCTTAGAAATCCAGGTCTCCAATTCTGGCCCACATCTCCATCTGGAAGTCTTGTCAGAACCTCAAACTCAACATATCCCCAACCAAATGTAGTATTTTTTCCTCAAAACCTGCCCCTCCTTCTGACTTTGATGTTTCTGTATGAGGCTCCACCATTTACCCTGGATCCCACATTTGTAACCTGGGGCCTAGGGTTGACTTTTTCTTCCCTTGCACCTCTGAGGTCTCATCATTTACAAAGTTCTATTGATTCCACCATTATAACATCTCCCTTGATTATTCTCACCCCTCTACTCTCGTTAACCAGGTCCAGTAGAGGTCCCCTCATTGATAGCTGCCTGGATGACTCCTATCTTCTCACCTTTACTCCCTGACCACTCTCTCCCTCACCCATCCTTCATACCACTCTGTAGCTCCTTATTGATATTGAATAAAGCTCAACCTTTTTTGCCTGACATCCAAGGCCCTCCCCAAACTGGAGCTTATCCCATATATTCTGTGCTCCACCCATGAATCCCTCTGTCTAACCCCAATTATCGGAAGCTCAGCACACAGGAATGGGTTGGGTGCACAACTAAACCTTTACTACAGTGCAATCTTTTTACATTTAAGGAACAATATTAGTAAAGTTTTGTGATCATCTCAATATCTTTTTGTCCAGGAAGTTGTTCATCCTTCATTTTTGAAGAGGACCAATGGCATCACAGGGTGATGTTCTTCACTTGTACGTGAATTATATTTAAGTGAGGCAGAGCTGGGCAAAGACAGCAGCCTCACTCTCTCTTCTAGAGTTATTGAAGTCCAGGGGCAAGACAGAAGTCAAGATGATTCAATGGCTGGGGATGTGGTGGACGACCTTGGCGTCTTCAATGTCCAGGAAGTGGTTCCAGGCTAAAGGTGCCACATTATCTTGCAGCTAGAGCAGCTGATGGCTCAGGTTTAAAAGGACTAGAGAGACTCTGCTTGGTGTTACCTGTCTTCACTTGAGTTTAGTCTACCACCTATGCCCTACTGAGCTACTTTCTTTAGCCTTCTCTAGGATAATGACGATGATGATGATGGTGATGAAAGCTAGCATTAATATATCCCTTAAGGTTTGCAAAGTGCTTTATGTGTGCTATACCACATGGTATAGCATTTAAGGAAAGAAATAGCCATGTTGGAGGGTGTTCTCAAGAAGGTATCGGGATGACTAGAGGGCTGGACAACAGGCCATATGAGGATCAGTAGAAGAACACAGCCCTGGGAGGTTGGTGTTATTATTTTTTCCATTTGACAGATGAGGAAACTGAGGCCGAGAGAGGTTAAACAACTGCCCTGGGATCACATGGCTAGTGAGTGTCAAATTTGGGTCTCCCTGACTCTAAATCCAACACTCTACCCATTGTACCACCTACAGGTCTAAGGGCCAGTCAGTCAAAGGACATTTATCAAGTGTTTACTATGTGCCAGGTGGCGTGCTTAGCACTGGGGATATAAAGCAAGGCAGAAAACACCGTCCTCACCCTCCTGGAGCTCACATTTCTAATGGGGAAGACAACATGCACATAACTTGTTATGTTTAAAATCCATGCAGTGGAACAGGGTGTCTCAGGGTGGTGGATTCTTCTTTCAAGTGGGCTGCATACCCACCATTTGGCCAGCACATCGTAGCAGGATTCCTTTTGAGTATGGGTTGAACTAAATGATCTTTGACTAGAGACATCAAGGTGGAGGGGTGGGTAGAGCTCTGGACCTGGAGGCAGGAGAGCCTAGTTCAAATCTGGTCTTAGACACTAGCTGTGTGACCTTGGGCCAGTCACTTAACTTCTCCCTCTCTCAGTTTCCTCAACTGTAGGATAATGATGGAATCTTCCTCTCAGGGTTTTCAGGAGGATCAGATGAGATAGTATTTGCGGAGCATTTTACACAACTCCAAACACATAATAAAACGTTTATTTCCTTTTTTCCGGCTGAGGTCCTTCCAGTTCTAAAATTCTCTTATTCCGCAGGTAATAGAAAGAGTGCTGAATTTGGAGTTGTTTGATCCTTGTCTCTCTGGGAATTTACTACCGGGATGACCAAGTTACTTAAGTTTCCTTCCTATTTGGGGTCCAGGACTAATTATCTCTCTGATTCTGGTCTGAGCAACACTGATATTACGGCCGCTTCTTTCGCACACGTGTTTGGTACTCTCCTGGTTCGGGTCTTAAAAGGAAGATGAATTTTTTTTAGATAGAACTCTAATTAGGATATCTGCATCCTTGAGTTTAAAAAAATCAACCCCCCAAGAACACAATGGAAAAGATGTGGCTAGTCACTGCTTCATATGAAAGCAATGTCGTGGTTTAGTGAAATCCAAGGTCCAGATGAGTCAACAGTGTGGTGTACCACATGGGGGGCTACATTAAAAGGAGCATCATGTGGAGAAAGAGGCCAGTATCATTCCTCTGCTTGCCTTCATTAGATCCCATCTGGAACACCATGTTTAGTTCTGGACCTCACATTTAAGGAAAGAAATAGACATATTGGAGGGTGTTCCCAAGAAGGTATTGGGATAACGAGAGGGCTGGAGAGCAGGCCGTATGAGGATCAGTGGAAGAAACTGGGAATGTTTAATCTGGAGATGGGAAGAATTAGAGGAGGCACAGCGGATGCTGCCTTCAAGTATTTGATGGGTTGTCAGGTCAAAGGAGTAGATTTATTCTGCTTGGCTTCCAAGGGCTGAACAGAGAATGGTGGGTGGAGGTCACAGAAAGGCAGATTTAAGCTCCATGTGAGGAAAGCCTTCCCAAAGTATCATGGGCTGTCATAGCAGGTATAGAGTTCCCCTTTATCCAGGGTCTTCAGTAAGAAGCTGGATGACCACTTGTTGAAGATGTTATAGAGGAAATCCTTGTTCAGGTATAGCCTCTGAGGTCCCTTCCACCCCTGTCTGAGGTTCTGTGGAATCTAGTCTTCTCATCACTTCCTCTCTCCAGCTCTGAGACCCAGGCCCAACACTCTTGTCTAACCCATTCTGCTTATTCTCTTCTTCCTTTGGACTTTTGTGGGGCTGAAAGAGCCTCACGGGCTTTTTTCCAAACCTGCCATCTTGGATCGATCACCTTCCCTGCTTACTCTTCTCTTCCATCCCCCTTTCCAGGACCTTTCATCACTCCTTCTCTCTCTTCTGTTCTGTTCTTACTCTTTCTCTTACAATACCTGTCTTGGTCCAGTATCTCATTTTTTTTTTTTGCCGGTACTTGGCCCACATGACTATTTCCAGCCCTAAATATAAGCACTGTGGATATGATCATAGTTATACAATTCCCACCTGGATTTTCAGAGCCATTCCCACTGACTCTTCCACTTTTTACCTAAGATCCCATGTTGAGGGAAATAGAATTATGTGGTAGAAGGTGTTGGATTTGGAGGGAGGAGAGATCTCTGTTTGTATCTCGGCTCTGACACTTATCATGGGCACTGAATCCTTCTAGGCCTCAGTTTCTTCATCTGTAAGATGGGGGTGATAATACATGTACTCCGTATCTCACAGGGCTGGTGTGAGGGAAGAGCTTTTGGAACCTTGAGACTCGATAGAAGTGAGTTATTATCACTGTTAGTATATGTGAACCTTACTAATTATAGTGCCATGGGTGAATTCCCTCTCCCACCAAAGATCCACAAGCACTGTCTTGGAGAGGAGTATTTTATCGCAGGTAGTGACCTCTATAATGAAGTGGAGGAAGGGGGGACAGTCAGAGATGGAAGGAGGTTTTCAGAAATTTTGAAGCCATGGTGGCAGAGGGATTTATGATGTTTTTCATGTGAAGAATGCGAATAATCGGGAAAGAATGGAAAATTTCAACAATAACACCTTTTTTTTTTTCAGAAAAAATAGTTCCCCCTCTAATGTTTCTCCTGTACCTTTGAAGGTTTTCACATCTCAAGACCCAGGGGGATCTCTTACTATTTGTTTTTTGGTGAGAGAGGGAGCTGTAATGGCCTCTGCCCTTTGTTCTGGTTTTCTGGGGACTTGTTTAGTTAGGTCAGGGGACGGCAGCTCAATTAGGCTGAAAATTCACCCACTGCCCCTCACACTGGCTCACAGAGAGTTAGTCTGATTCTGTCACTAGTTCTCATGAGCTGGGGGTAGAGGAAAGGTGAGGGTAGGCTGGCCAGGATCATTCGATCAACAAGCGTTTATTAAGCACCTACTATATGTCAGACACTGTGCAAGGGGAATGTGGAAACAGAGGGCAAATTGGCACAGACATCACCTCATCCTCCAATAAATTGTGACTCCCACGCTCCTCTTATCATTTGTTATGGTGGGGCAGAAGATGCCATGGAGTTGGGCAGGGGGCTTATTAAAGAGCAGGGCTCAGTTTTTATATGCTGTGGGAAAACAAGTCTGTAGAATAGAGAAGGTAGAGGAAAGGTATGATATAATAATATAGGATAACAACCATGTGACTATACCAAGCTTATCTCATGCCTGCAGGGTTCAGTGAGCTCTCCCAACAGGGTCTCCTATACCCTACACAGTCCTGGGAAGGGATGTGTTTGTACAGGCCTGGGGAGAAAAAGAAGCTTCATTCCTATTTCATGGAGTATCAACTGAGGTTTCAGGGATCATGGCATCTGAAAGCTGGAAGGGCCTTTAAGGTTCTCTGATCCAACCTCTCACCCAATACAGGAGTCTCTGCCATGACATTGATGACAGATAGCCATCCGGCCTGTTCCATTGTTGAGTATGGCTAGTTTTAAGAGAGCTCTTCTTTCTTCCCTCAGAAGGATTGTAGGGTTTAGGTCCAGAATGGACACTAGAGATTATCTTATCCAACCCCCTCACTTTACACCACAGAGGTGACTTGCCTAAGGTTACATAGGTATCACAGAATCTCAGAGAAGAATGCATCCTCAGAGACCAGCAAATCTAACCTGTACCTGTCTGAGAAGGTAGTATATAGCAAAACCAGTATTTGAATTCAGATCTCCAATCTGGTACTCTTTCCCTTAACCTGGTTTTTGTGAACTTGTCTGGTGCAGTGTCAGGCACGTAGTAGGTGCTTAATAACTATTTCTTGACTGACTGGCTCCCCCTCCACCTAATATTTTGACAATTGTACATTTTAATATAATTGTTTTCCTTCATAATCCCTATGTATTTTATTTTAATGTATTTAAAGATATTATTCTGAGAAGTGGTCCCTAGGCTTTCCTAGACTGCCAGTCCTGGGCCACTGATAGTCATTTTGACTTTTGTCTTGTTACTGGACTTTGATGACTCGGGAAGTGAAAGCGAGGCTGATGATTTTGCGCCACTCAGTCTCACTAAAATCCAGTTCACGCACGGGTAAAGATGTCATTGGTCCCCTTTGAAAACAAAGGACCAACAACAACAAGCAACCAGAGGTCCAGGACAGAAGAAAGGTTAAGAACCCCTGCCCTATACCATGATCCCTCCCTCTATTTGAACTGGGCATCCCTCTAATTTCACCCACTGGTCCTGGTTCTGCCCTCTGGAAAACCAGCATTGGAGAATAAATATTTGTTAAATGAACCAGGTGATTTAGACTAGCTCTACTCTATTTTCTATACTGACAGCCCTTTAAATATTTGAAGGCTGCAATCACATCTCCTCTTCTCCAGGCTAAACATTCCTGGTTCTTTCAGCTGGTCCTCAAATGACATAATTTCTAGACATCTCACCATCCTCGTTGTCTTCCCAGGGATATGCTCCAGCTGTGGTTTGGGGAGCAGAATACAGGGGTCCATTATATACCTTAATCTGAATGCTACTATTAGAGAAATAGCTTTTTTTTAAAGTAGCCCCATGAAACTGTTGGCCCAAATAGAGCTTTTGATTAATGCTTACTCCCAGATCTTCATATGAATAGGTGTCAAATGAGATCTTCTCTGTCCTATACTTGTGCAGGGACCCCACCCCCAGCCCCCAATCCAAGCAAGTCAGGGTCAGAGAGGAGTCAAGAATCCAGCTTCTGTTGGAGCTGGAAGGGCTCGGAGAATTGGCCCAGATAAGCGCAATGGAGAGCAAACAGGTAGCCAGGGATTGCTCCCCTCCCAGCATATGCATTGGTCATTCTGAGCCAGACAAATAATTTGCTCTAGGCCTGGGCATTTGTTGTGCTGGCTGAGATGTTGAGCTAAATGGTTTCAGACAGAGAATACAAATGACATGGGTCTACCTACTGCTTACTCTCCTTGGGGTTGGGAGAAGATGGGGTGGGGGAAGAAAAAGAAACATTCTGTGAGGCTGTGGGTTTGGGGGACTGCAATCATTGTAAAGATTATTAGTGAACAGCTGGGTTCTTGCTGATGGCAAACTCATTGGGATTGCTAGGAATGGGGCCAAAGCTACAAGGGAGATGGGAGTGGGAGGAGTAAGGAGGGCACACAGAAGCTGCCTCCCCCTCAATATAAGGGTGTTCATGTGATCTGTACTGGTTGATTTAATTTGGTGTGAGACACCCTCCTAAACTGGATTAGTTTAAAGCTGTATACTAGATTTAGATCCCTATTCAATTAAATTCAAATCAGCAAACATTTATTAAGCAACTACGAAGTTCAAGCTACAATGCTGAGCATTGGATTCTAATCAATCAACAAACATTTATTAAGTTCCCATTTTGTTCAAATTACTGCATGCAGTATGATAGTAAATGTGGGTATAACAACACAGGACCACTGCTGGGCTCATGGGGGGCCTTTGGTTCCCTCAAGGAGGTCCCTAACTTTGTTGTTATTTGTCCTTCATTTCAAAGAGAACCAATGACATCACGGGTGATGTCTTGACTTGCAAATGAATTAGATTTAAGTGAGGCAGAGTTGCACAAAGTCCTCAGTCTCACTCTCTCTAACCAAGTCATTGAAGTCCAGTGGCAAGACAAAAGTCAAGATGGCTGGTGATAGCCCCAGATGTAGTAGATGACCTTGGCATCTTTAATGTCTGACCAAGCTCTAAGTGCTCCATAGTGCCTGCTTTCATGGCCATTGGGACAAATTGTTCTCATCTGCCTAGACTTTAGACCCATGGGTACATAGTAGGTTTAATCCTGGGGGAGCCTGGCCTCTGAAGAGAGGTAACAGGCTCTTTCTCACACTCACTAGCTCTTTGCGCTCCCACCCCAGTGCCCCAGGGAAAAATAACTTAAAGGTTAGTTTTGGCTCATGTGTGTGGATTCACCAAGACAATAGAAAGATATTCAATGTATAATGTAGATCAGGTATGGGGTGGCTATTTATTTCCTCAATATAAAAGAAATACTAAAAGACACAAAAGACTCAAAACTGTATATTGACAAAGATTTCAACAAAAAGCAGTTAACTTAGCAACTACTCTCTCAGGAGGTTGACACTTAAAACATCAAAACATGAAGTACTTTTCAGGACTGCCAAATAAGCATTTCATCTTCACTTTAGTTGTATTATCTTCCTAAAGGTCTATGTTTTCTGGCAAGATAGGCCAAGGGGATGAATTTCTTATGCTGTTGGTAGTCATCTTCTCTTCCAAGAAATACTAGTACTTGTAGGAAAAAGAGAGAGAGAGAGAGAGAGACAGAAAGAAGACAGAGTCAGAGAGGAGAGAGACAGAGACAGACAGATAGAGATAGAGAGACAGAGACAGAAAGACAGAGACAGAGAGAGACAGAGACAAGACAGAGAGACAGAGAAAAAGAGAGAGACAGAAGAGACACAGACTCAGAGAGAGGAGACAGAGAGTTATATGCCCAGATACAGAAAGGAAGAGGGTGGAATCACTTTTATTAAGATCTCCTGAGCAGAAATTAGCCATCTTGGTTCAGTGGTCAATTCTCTCTGCACGGCTTTGAAGAAGCTTTGCCCTCCCTACTCTTGCAATCATCATTGGTGACTATTAAGTATGTGATCCCAAAGCATCAAACCTTTGCAGATGCAGGAAAGGGGCTAACCTGTTGGTCAGGTTCCCTCTCAAGAATTTCACAATATGGTTGAAGGAATGGAACCTATACATTAACAATATCTATTGGTATGAGACATTTCCATTGTATAACACAAACAGTAAGCACCATAGGAATGCAGAAGAAAAAAAGTGCATCGTGTTCTTGAGAGAAGACAGAAGGCATCACGAAAGAGGTGGAACTCTATAGAACTACAGGCACAGGTCTGACCATGTCATTCCTCTGGCTCAAAAAACCCTCCATGGCTCCCCATTACTTCTAGGATAAGATGAAAACCTTTCATCCTGGCATTAAAGCTTTCTACCATCTGTCTTCATGGGATCACAGAAAAAGAGAATCACAGATCAGAGCTTTTTTCGCATTACTCATCACTCTAAATTCTGGCCAAACTGGGCTACTAGATGTTCCCTAAATTCAACATTCCCATCTCCTGTGCATTTGCACACATGGTCTCCCTGCCTGGGATGCATTCCCCCCTCTTCTCTACCTTTTAGAATCCTTAGTTTCTTTTAAGGTTCAGGTTGGTACTTCCTTCCCTAACCTCTCCAATCATTCATGCTCTCTCTCCTTAAATTACCTTGCATTTATATTTGAACATGTTATATTCTCCTGTTTCCCTTGCAGAACCTAAGCTCATTGAGGGCAGAGGCTGTTCTGTTTTTATCTTTGCATCCCCTGGCACAGTGCTTAAACACAGTAGGCACTTAATAAATGATTGATGAATAGAATGAAATTGAAGGAGGATTGAGAGAAGCCGCAAGGATTGGAAGATACCCCAAAATAACAGACTCCCATGAGCAATGCCCTAATGGATTGAAGGTATTCCTCATATTTCACTTAGGGTCTCTTTGTGCTACATGCAAATTAGAATGCAAATAAGCAGGCCCTAATTCTCTTCTTGTCTTCTTTCACCAGTCCACTATATGACCCACCTACAGGGGTGTATGGAGTGTTCAGGAGGTCTAGCACCTCTGGTGTGAGGGCTTGCCAAGCCCTTTTCAGAGCTTTTCATTCATCTGTCTGCCTGATTCACCCAACTGTCACCTGTGGCTCCAAGAAGCTGTAGCGTTAGCAGCGTCCATACCTAGTAAACCATCTTGGCAGATGGGCTAAACCAGGTTGAGGGTAACCAACAGGTCTCAAACCTGTTTGTGAGTTAGGGGGATGTTTTCCCTAAACATGTGAAGACTTTCCCTGGTGGGATGGGCAGATGAGAACAGTTTGTTCCAACAGCCATGAAGGTAGCTGAAGCAGGCATCATGGATTGCTTATAGCTTGGTCAGACATTGAAGATGCCAAGGGCATCCACTGCATCTTGGGCCATCCAAGTAATCTTGACTTTTATCTTGCCATTGGATTTTGATGCCTCTGGAAGAGAGAGTGAGGCTGTCAACTTTGTGCAACTCTACCTCACTTAAATCTAATTCATACACAAGTTAAGATATCACCCCATGATGCCAATGGTCCTCTTTGAAAACCAAGGACAAAAAACAGTAAGACCCACCCCTCTACCCAAACTGGAGGAAATGAAAAGCATTTAGTAAAGTTTCTGTTATATCCAAAGTACTGTGCTAAGCACTGGAGATACAAATAGAAAAGACGATGCCTGCTCTCAAGGAGCTCCCATTCTAGTGTGTGTGTGTGTGTGTGTGTGTGTGTGTGTGTGTGTGTGTATGTATGTATGTGTGTGTAGGGTAAGGAGAAACCATGGAAAATATCAGTTGAGGTCAGAAGGAAAGGTCCCTCAGGGAGTAGTGGCACAACAGATGTTAATGCCTTTTTAATGTCATTTCCACAGTTAAAATCATATTAATTTCTGATGTGGAACCATATGACAGTGGCTAAGACTTTGTTAGTGAGAAATTTCTTTCTTTGGGTCTTCAGGAGCTAAGACTGCAGCGCCCACTGAAGCAGTCACCTTGTCACATCTCCACACGGGTTACTTCCCAGCATGATGGCTACAAGGGCTCCTTGGAAACTGGTGGTCTGGGGAGAAGGGGATGCTGCCACTCACCAGGCTCTTGTACTTAACTGCCTGATGTATTAAGGCAGTTGTTAGTGATGGTGAGGGAGGTGGGCTCCTTCTCCAGAGTGATTACTTACCTCAGTGATGGCTATTGGGGGTGAAGATGAGAGAAGGACCCATGATCTGGGAGGCAGTTATACTTTCACGGCTCTTCTCATAGCTCATGAGTTTAGGGTCCTGGGCTATCTGCACTGGGGTGTGAAGGGAGAGGGTGGTCAAGGGGCAAGCAAAGGTTTGACTTGTCTGCCACATGTCCCTCATGTTTCATACCCACATTTCTCCCTCTAGATGCCTTGTTTCAGCTAGGCTGACTTGCCTGCTCCCGTAGATGGCAGTTGGTGGGGATAACTGGCTCCTTCTCCACAGAAGTTTCTTCCTGGGATGATGGCTATGGGAGTTGCGCTGGAAGCAAGAATGGTGATTTAGGGGGCACTCATATTTCTAAGACTCTTGGGTTCAGGATCCTGGGCTATCTCTATCAGGATTGGCCAGAGTACAGTGCAAAATTTGAGGGGTTTTAGTTGCTGACAGATACCCATAATAAAGGCAGGAATATGAATCAGCAATGGCCACAACCTCCTCATATATCTTTTCTCCTTATTCAACTTCATTTGTGTGAACTTTATAGCCCTAGGTTCCACATAGGTCCTCTGGGATTTTCTTGCAGTCTCTAAAATGGGTCTTGTTGGCACAGGATCCCCATGAGAGGGTTAAAGAATTACAAGAAATTTCTAGCCCTGATTCAGAGAATTGTCTGGGAACATGGATTTTGAATCAGATCCAGACACAGGCATTCAAAAGAATAGATTTAATCTTAATTTTGAAAGTGCTATGACTGAGTGTAGTTAGCTACCTTGGGCTAGGTGAGGTCCCACATGGCCCCAGTTGTATCTGATAAAAGACCTGCCCTTGTCAGGCAGGGTCTTCCTGGCATTAGTGGACTGGAGGAAAGAGCCAGTAGATGACCTTGATGAGCTGAAGCCCAGTAGATGGTGATAGAGAGCAACTCAACAGCCAGAGAACCCAGCAGAAAGAGCCAGAAGAAAAGCCAGTAGAGGGCAGAAATATGGTGCCTAGCAGAGGTTAAGCAGCCAACAGAAAGCAGCAGAGAGCAATAAGATGACTTTATAAGAAGACATTAGCAGTCCAGTAATTTTGGTGGCATGAATGTCCCGGGCCACATGTCCAGGCCATGCATATTCCTTCCATCTGTGCCCACGCAAATTCTAAGTGTGTTTAAACACGTTACCTGGCTACTAGGTATGCCTACCATGTGTGTTTCCTGGTCATGAGTGATCTCCGCATTTGTTCCCTCTCACCCTCCCACCCTTACTCCCTGTGGTCAGTGGAGAGGGGCATACATTATGTTTACATGGAGGAAATCTTTTGTTATCACTTTATCTGCTGTGCTGTTTGACTAAATATATTTTGTTTTGAACTAATATGTCTTCTGGCTGGCTAGTAAAAGTACATGCATCAGTGGGGGCTCATGAGCTATGTTTTTTGAGTGGGTGCTGATCCCTAGAAACCTCCCACCTAGGTAGCTTTTCTGGAAGCCCATATATAGAAGAGGTTGCCCCAGGTAATACAAATATAATCCCTTGCATTTATATGTTTCATACTTTAAAAAAATCACTTGATGGTCATTATCTCATGTTAGCTTCATAAGAACCTTCTAAGAAAGGGATTTTAATCTGTATTTTACAGATAAAGGAACTGAGGTTCTGATAAATTGACTTACCACCAAGTTACACAACTGATTGGTAGCAAAACTAGAACTAGAACCCAGAACTCTGTTACCACCAAGTTACACAACTGATTGGTAGCAAAACTAGAACTAGAACCCAGAACTCTGTTACCACCAAGTTACACAACTGATTGGTAGCAAAACTAGAACTAGAACCCAGAACTCTGCTTCCTAGCCTCGAACTCCTTCCACTATACCACATTGATAATGTATGAATGAGGGGGATGAAGATGAGGAACTGTGATGCATCACCTTCTGCTAAATGATTATGGAAGCCTCTTTGCTTACAGGCACCACTCCTTTATCCTCATAAGTGGGCAGGCCTGTTTTAGACTTTGTGAAGGCAAAGCGGTGGGAGGCCAGAGGCCTAGATAGGAACTTAAGGAAAATAAATTTTTCTGAGAGTCATGAATGGCTGGATCCTGGGGCAGAGGTTACCAGAAAAGGGGGACTAGTTTCTCCTGGGGGAGAGTCAATAGCAGCCCATCTAGTAAACTTTGTCTATGAAGATTTCATTTTCCCAAGATGAAAAAGGAAAAGATCTTTGTTTCTTTTCTTCTGTCTGGTGTTTTTTTTCCTGTTCAGACAGACCAGAAATAAGATCGTGCCAGATAAGTCCAACAAAAAAAAAAGAGGAAGTGGAAATGACAGATAGATTCACATGCATACACACACACGCACACATACATGTATATAGTGCAGATATACACGCACCAAAAAGATAATGAGAGAGAGAGAGAAAGAGAGAGAGAGAGAGAGAGAGAGAGAGAAAGAGAGAGAGAGAGAGAGAGAGAGAGAGGAGTAAGACAGGAAATTCACAGAGATAGAGAGCATTGGATTTGTAGGACATGGGTTCAAACCCTCCTCAGATGCTTACTAACTGTGTGACTATGGGAAAGCAGGTCAACCTCTCTGAGTCTCAGTTTCCTTATCTGCAAAATGGGAGAAATAGTAGGACCTTCCCCAAAGGATTGTTATGAGGATCAAGTGAGATTATGTATGCAAAGTGCTTTGCAAACTTTATAGTACTACATAAATGTGGATTTATTATATAGAGGATATGGAGAGAGAAGGGGAGGAGAAAAAGAGAGGGAGATAGAGATAGGGAGACAGAAACGAAGGTGAGAGAAAGGCAGAAAGCAAGAGAGAGACAAAGAAGAGAGTGAAAGGAAGAGAGGAGAGTGAAAAGAGGGGAGAGAGAGGAAGAGAGAGAGGGAGGGAGAGAGAGAGAGGGAGAGAGGAGGAAGGGGAGAGAGAGGAGGAAGGAGAGAGAGAGAGAGAGAGAGAGAGAGAGAGAGACAGAGAGAGACAGAGACAGAGAGAGAGGGAGGGAGAGAGAGAGAGAAGGGGGCTGGGAAGGAGGAGAGACAAACCCCAAAAAGAGAGAAACTCAAAGAGACAGTCACACAGAAACCGTCAGAGAACAGAAAGAGGAAACAGAGAGAGAGGGGGGGAATGGAAAGAGGTGCCGACAGAGACAGACAGAGAGAGACAGACAAGAGAGTAAGGGGAGAGAGAGAGAGAGAGTGAGAGAGTGAGAGAGAGAAAGGTTACTGTGAGTATCAGTGAGGGGGCTAATTGTCAAGGTTATATCTGCACTGATGATTGATGTGAGGCTGGGTTTTCTGTCAGCCTGTCACGGAGCAGGAATGTTTAATGTTCTCATTATTGGTTACGCTGTTGTGTATATTTCTCTGTCAGCACCACGGACCCAGCTGAACTGCCAAGGCACTTCAAAGCCCTGCGGGTCATTCATCATCCCCCTGACGCTCCAGCAAATGCTCAGCCTCAGCTCAGTGCCAAGGATTTGTTATGACTTGTGAGCCGGCTGACAGACAGGTCTGCTGCGGGAAAGGATCCTTTTTTGTCACTCTGTGCAAACATCAATGCTCCCCTAATGGCCTGGCCACTGGCAGAGGGGCCGGGCAGCCCCTGGGGCCAGGCTGGCCAGAGCCGCCAGGCTGTCTTCCTCACTTTCCACCACGCAGGAGGGTCACACGCAATCAGGCCGCCATCTGTTGGCCTGCCAAGGACACGTGGGAGGTGGGGGAAGAGGGGAGTGATAGAATGGGAGTCTTGGAAAAGGAGGGCATCATGCTATAAGAGAAAGATCCCTGACCCTGGAGTCAATGGACCTGGGTTCAAATGCTAGCTCTCTGAATTTACCCGTGTGACCTTGGACAAGTCACTCCCTGGGTCTCACTTTCTTCCTTTCTAAATTGAGGGAATCAGGCCTTGGAATTCACTTCTAACTCTAAATCTATGATGCCATGAAAGGAGGGAGTCCCTATGAACCAGGAGGGGACAAAAAGTGGGGAGGAAGTAGGTCGTGGTGCTCAGAGATCCAAAATTGGAAAAAAAAATTATGGTTCATACCAAATTGAAACCATGTCTTATCCTGTCCCCAACTCCTCCCCCAGGTGTCAGCTGGGGCTGGATGGATATCTCTGAAAGTTGTGATGAAAACTGAGACATAAGGGAAGAAAGGGAACCTTGCAAACAGCCGGGGAGAACGAGAAAGAGAGAGAGAGAGAGAGAGAGAGAGAGAGAGAGAGAGGAGGGATGTTGGAGGTGGGGGGGGGAGGATGGGGACGGGAGAGAATATCAGAGCTTTGTTTCCTTTCCCAGGCCATGACATGATTAATCGTTTTCTTCTGATCTAATTTTGGAACATGAAAAACAGCACATTTGTCTCGAAGAAAAATGATGTGCCGAACTGCGCAGATGGAAATTTCGAGCAATGAGAAAGATTAAAGTGAAACTCCGCTCCTTAGACCTAATCATGAGTTGTAGATTATTCTGTCGGCCTAGCCAGATGGTAGCCCTGACTCCGCAGCCCCTTCTTATATTAATGAATACTAGACTGTTATATTTGACTTAGGTAAGTGAAATGTCTATCAGGCGTAATGGACTGCCAGGCAGCATAACACATGTTGTACCACTAAGGGTCCTTGCTGCATTTTTCATGTTTTATACTAATGGAGAACATTTTGTTTCCTACTGTTTTCCATCATTGTCACTGTTTGCTAAATATTTTCACATGTAAGGGGGGGAGGGAAGAAGGAAGGAGAGGGGGAAAAAAAGCCCCACCACCAAACTTGTGTCCAGAGCTAATTTCCTTCACGTTGGGCCTCGGCTATAATTCTACAAGTAAAACAGTCACCCGAAGCGGTGAGTACAGGAACTCAATAGCAGCGTGATTAAGTTCCTAGTCAACAGGACTACACTAGACTGTATGTTAACAAACCTGATTATAGGCAGCATAGTGATGAATGGGGCCCAGGTCCTTGCTGCACATCTCTGAGGTCATGGCTAGAAGAAAAGCTTGACCTGACAGTCTCCTGGGATGGGGAGAGGAGGAGAACTGTCCCAAAGAAGGCTGTCCTTATCCACTCTGAGTCTCTATTCAGGTCCCCTCCCACTCTTGAACCCCTTTGGAATCCCTGGGGCAGAGGGTCAGAGAAATGAGCAACCGGGAATTTTCCTTCCCCTTCTCCCTCCCATTAAGCTGGGGGGGTGGTTTCCCAAGCCATTTGCACCAAGCTAGGCCCCATTAAAATTATGAATGTCATTGGGATTCTATTAGGATGGATTGGTGCTTCTGGCGTATTTGTCACAGAGACCAGGCTGGCCCTAGGGAATGATCCAGACCAGCGCTCTTCTCCTGGCTAGGTAGACGGGGCATCTCTGTTACCTTCTCCCACCCATCCCCACGCCCTTGGGTGCACATACATATGCTCCCAAAGGTAAAATCCCAGGTATTCTGACTTTCAAAAGACAAGTAACAGCTACCATGTCCAAGACTATTTTCTGAATTATGGAGAAAAACAATTTTTTTTTCAGGTTGAGGATGAGAGAGTTGGGAGGGTTAGGAGTGAGATGGATACCTAGAGAGAAAAATAGATGGAAACACTTGAAATAACAATAAATACCAGGACACGCCCAGAGAGAGACAATAAAGGCAGCCAAGATATAGGATGGGAAAAGGCTTTGGAGGCAGTGGTCTGGATTTGAATTCAAGTTCTTGTAGGTAGTGCCTGTGTGATCCTGTATCACTTTGTGACTTCTATAAAATAAGGGGTCTCCTTCAGTATAAATCTAAGTAATCTTATGAAATACCAGAGATGGAGAATTTGAGAGAAGGAAATGGACCTGTGGAAGGGTGAGAAAAGAACACAGACAAAGGAGACACAGAGAAAGGCATATGCCCAGAGACAGAGAAGGAACTGAGTGCCTAGTAGGCTACTCCAGTCTGACTGTGCTAATTTTAGACCTGGAAAAAAAAAGTCAACAGGATGCATTTGCCCAGGGGAGAGAGAGAGAGAGAGAGACATGGAACTGGGCAGTGCTGGGGGCCAGAGGGGTTGGGGGAACAATGATGCAAATAGGCAGAGATTCAGTCACACAACAATTCCAACAACAAAGCAGTCCTACTAAGAGACACTGATGAATGCCCCTGGAGCAGGCAGCACACTGCCCCCCACATGAATAGCCTTAGTTATGCAACAAAGTCCTGCCTTTAGCAGGGTACATCTGGGAGAAAATAAGGCCTACTTTCTGTTCCTCAAACTTAGTATTCTGTCTCCTGTCTCCATTCCTCCTCTTTGGAATGTACTCCTTTCTCACTTGTCTCTTAAAATCTTTATCTTCCTTCCTGAGCCACAACCTTTCAAGGTGTTTGTACTGTGTCCCTTCCTTAAATCATCTTGTATTTACTTACCAGTGTCCATGTTACCCTTGTGGGAATAGAAGTTCTTTGAAGGTAGAGACTGGTTTTCTTTTTCCTTTTTCTTCTTGTCTTCATCTCCCTAGGACATAGCTCAGTGACTTACTCAGAATAGGGGCTCGACAAGAGTTTGTTGATTTGAAGCAAAGCAATCTCATGACTCTGGTGCTATTATCTCCCACCTTTTTTGATTGTGCGCCCCTAGCAATAAAACATTTTTTTTAAGCAATCACTCTCATTCTTGCATTGTAGAACCCACCAGGGAGGGCAAATTTGAGCATTCTCTATGCATGTTGGCTGGGGCTCCCATCATTTATGTATAATTGCTTATTTATAATGCACATATAATGATATACATTATAAAACTTATACAAAACATAGAAATAGAAAGAAGGATGAGATAGAAATGAAACAATATTTCATCCTAGAAACTACAGGGAACAACTGAAGACTATTGCATAGGAGAATGCCACGGTCAGAGCTGTACACCTTGGCAGCTGTGTGGAGGAAGGATTCGAAGGGAGATTTGAGGTCATCAGTTAAGAGGCTCTTGCAATAGTTTAGGCTAGAGCTTTGCCTAAACTAGGGTCTTGGCTACATAGGTAGAGAGAAGGACATAGATACTAGCAATGTTTTAGAGGTAGAAAAGACAAAATTTGGTAACTAATGATTGGAAGGTAGCATGAGTGAGAATGAGGAAGTAAGGGTGGCACCACAATTAAAAAAACATAAGTAATTAGAAGGATGATGGTACCTTGGCAGAAATAGGGAAAATCAGAAGAAGAGAGGGTTTGGAGGGCAAAAATAATGAGTTCTGGTTTGGATATAATCAGTGTGAAATGTCTACAAGACATCAAGTAGGAAATGTGTAAGAGATAGCTGGGAATGGAAGCCTGTAGTTCAGGAGAGAGATTGGGACCGGATATATAGATCTGGTAGCCAGCTGCATAGTGATGATAATTAAACTTATAGGAGCTTTTGAGGTCACAAAGTGAGAGGAGAGGGCCAAGAGGAGAAGGCCCAGACAGATCCTAGTATACGCCTATAGTCAGGGGACCTGATAGGAATGATGATCTAGCAAAAGAAATTTAGAAGGAGCAGTCAGACAGGTAAGAGGAGAACCAAGACAAAATGGTGACCTGACAACCCAGAGGGGGAGAGTGTCCAAGAGGAGAGCGCAGTCAACATTCTACAGAGAGGCCAAAAGAGATGAGAATTGGGAAAAGATGATTAGATTTGCAATTAAATGACCATTGACAATTTTGCAGAATGCAATTCCTGTGGATTAAGAAGTCAAGGAGAAGCAAGAGGCTGAAAACCTGGGATACTGGGAGGATGCTGATGCCCTGGACAGAAATAGGGAAAGTGGAATAGGGATGGGTTTGGGGAAAAGATAATGTAATAAAATCTTCCATGATGCACAAAGTAACCTGTCCATGCCTGCTCATCCTGTGAGAAATACTCTGTCCCATTGAAAAAAATAAGGAGAGAGTGGAGGAATAAGACTCTTACTCACTGGCTACTGCCCCAAATAGCTTCCTGTTCGCTTAGGAAGAAGGAACAGCAAGTTTCATGACTTTCTGGACACTTTGTCCGGTGACTCAGTCAGTCTTCTAGGGACAGATCAGGCCTAGTGTAGGGAAGATATTTGGATCTGGGGTAACAAGATTATCTGACCTTGACTTTGTCACTGAGCTACACTGGGCAGGGGGGGAAGAGAAAAGAGCACTTATTAAGCAACTACTGTTTGCCAGGCACCATGTGAAATGCAAAAAAGTATAGGACACAATCCCTGCTCCCAAGGAATTTATATCCTAGCTGGAGAGATGAGACAGTAGAAAATAGTATAAGGCACTATATATTCAAGTCTGCTTGGGTCTCCTTCCATATGACCCCAGGGTCAAGATTCTCTTTGGGTCAGCATATCCTCAAAGCTGGTATATTGTCTTATAGACCAAACCAGATTTCACATATGAAATCACAGTAAAAAGCAACTCTTTACTTCCCCTCACCCCTCATATCTAATAATTTGTCATAACTTATTGATTCATCTTTTAAGACAGTTCTAGCATCCATTCTCTTTTCTCATATAACCCCTGCTCTAGTTCAGGGTCTCGTTATCTCTCACCTGGACTGTTACAATAGCCTTCTAATTGGTCTTCCTGCCTCTCTGCCTCCACTATGCATTCCATTCTCCATAAAGTTGTCAAATTGGTATTCCTGAATCAAAGCTGACCATGTTACTATCCTGCTCAAGAAGCTATGGTAACTCCCTATTACCTCTAGGATCAACTACAAACTCTTCCATCTAACGTCTAAAGCCCTTCATAACCTGGCCCCAGACACATTACTTTCCTTCTTGTACTCTATGTTCCAGCCAAATTGGCCAACTTCCTATTTCTTGTACATTCTGTTTCCCGTTTCCATGCCTTTGAACAGGCTGTCTTGTATGCCCAGAATGCACTCCCTTCTCACTTCTGATTTTTGGAATCCCTAGCTGCCTTTGAAGTTCAACTCAAGTCTCCTATCCACCACAAGCTCCTCCTGAAATCACTTTGTGACTTGTCTTTACTTATATGTGAACATGTTGTTTCCACCCAAGAGAAAGTAATCCTTTAGGACAGGAACTTTTCCATTTTGGTCTGTTTCCTCAGCACTGAGCATAGTATGTCAGATAGTAGGAACTTAATAAATGCTTATTGATTGAATAAGTGAACCTTTATCTCCATATGTACCAAGGTAGTCTGATTCTGATGCTAAAAGTGATATAGGATATATGACCCACACGGCTGTATCTTGGTTGGAACACTTTTCTTTCTACAAAACTGCCATTTGCTCCTTCCCCCAAGAGCTCCTGATGGTTTCTGTTGGGTTTCTTCCTCAGCTGAATTGCTATCTGCTGCCTCTACAAAGAACTACAGCTGGGTGGCTTCTTTCCTGCAGGGAGTGGTTATAGCTCTTTTGTGAGTCAGATTCCTAGCCAAAGCCATCAGGATTCTCATGTCATCTGGCTTTTTTGACTCTTCAGCAGGAGATCCCCTAAACCTATTCGATATTTGGTCTGGAGTTAGTAAAATCCCTGGATCTCTCATCATGTCCCTGGCAGCTAGCAACAGAGATGTGCCAATCACCCTGGAGCTTTATTTAGCAATATTGGAAGGGTGGGGTGTAGCTGAGGACAGTGATACTGAATTTTTGCACTTATTCCCCAAATGCAGCCTTCCTTAAATGGTAAGTGCCAGGTGGCTGGTTCAGAAGAGGAGGAAAATGTGGTCTCCAAGACTGAAGAAATAGAATCTTCTCCAAACACAGCAGATGGCATGATGATGAGACCCATTACAGCCCTATGTGTAGAGGGCTTAAATTAGGCAGCAGGAATGATTTTCTCTCATCCCATTGGGATGGGGTTCAAAAGAGCTCCACATCTGAGTGCTGGGGAGGGGTAGGAGAGGCATAACTCTGAAGGTGTTTGCTATAGGCAAGTACCATCAGTTTTGAGCCCAGAGAGAGGGGAGGGGATAGAAAGATCAAGGAGAAGCAGGCAATGATTGATCAAGGTGGAAGCACCAAAGAAAACTTTTTCCTCCTGTAAGTTGTTTTTTAAGTGGTTGGATATCCTCAATGAACTCATCTTAGCTGTTCAGAGAATGTTAGAGCTGGAATGATAGAGATCACAGAGACTGTACCCCTTCATTTCATAGATGAAGAAACTAATAAAGCTCAGAGAGGGAAACAGCCAAGGTTAGGGCCTTACAAATAGTAAACTAAAAAAACTGGGACCATGAGTAACGTCAAAGAATAGTGGTGTTACCAAATCCAGTTCTAATCAAAACTTATTTGTTCAACCCTACAAATTTGGAATTTGTGAATATTTGGAAATTGGCTCGGCTGATATTTACTTTTTTCACCATCTGTGAAGAAAGGGTTTGCTCAGCAAAGGAACAGTATAAACAAGATTACAAGGGGTACCTTTAGCTAACTTCAGTCAGTGTTTTCTACTGACTTTAGGACCTTGATCTTTGACATGCAAGTAGATTCCAATAATTATAAATGAGCGTTATGAGTTTATTCAAATAGACCAGTCAAGAACAACTTTTGGGAAAATGCCGCGTTCCCCCTAGGCCTCTTCCTGGGCCGGGGGTCGCGGGCAGTCCTCCCCGGGGGACCTCTTCTGCTCCTACACCGAGCCTTCGGTCGTCACCGGCCGGCCTGGCCTCCACCCAGACCGGAATTCACCAGACAGAACGCCAGAGGATCTCGCTCACGGTCTTTATTGGTACATCTTCCACGGCGACTGCTCGACTCTGACTCTCTTCCCCTATCCCCGTACATTATATAACCTATTGCAGCCAATCCAGTGGCGAGAGCTATAACATTGCCTTATATGGACGGGCTTCATCCTAAGCCGGCACCGCCCAGCGATATACCCGGAAAAGCGTTATACCCGGAAAGCTGTAGTCCCTGCCCCACCCTCCACCCAGCCCTAAGCGGCGTCCCACCCCCACCCAAATCCCAACAGGAAAATACATCCCAATTTGGGCTGGTTGGTTTTTCCTCCTCTGACTTTGACTCATCCTTCTCCTTCACTGATTTCTCTGCCTCCAGCCTCTCCCCTATCCAATCTATCTTCAATAGGTGTCAAATAGAGGTTCTTAAAACACAGGTCAGACACTATGGAAAATATTCAAGTAAGGAAGAAACTATTAAAACACATCATTGTGCATAGAGCAGATGTGCAAAATAAATGTTTGCTGAATATGTCCCTTTGAAATAAATCACCATTGTATTATAGGAGGAGAGACATATCTAGAAGAGATCAAAGAGGCTGATCTCCTTCATTTGTCAGTCATTTTTCAGTTGCATCCGACTCCTCACGACCCCACCTGGAGTTTTCTTGGCAAAGATACTGGAGTGGTTTACCATTTACTTCTCCAGCTCATTTTACAGATGAGGAAACCAAGGCAAACAAGGTTAAGTGACTTGCCCAGGAACACGCAACTAGTGTTTGAGGCTGTATTTGAACTCAGGAAGATGGGTCTTCCTGACTCTAGGCCCTTTGCTCTATGCACTGTGCCACCTACCTACCCTCAATTTGAGAGCTGATGAAACTGAAGCCAAGAGAAGTTTAGTTGTTTGCCCAAGGTTGCACAGGTAACAAGAGGCAAGATTTCAACTCAGATCCTCTCACTGCAAAGCAAGTACCCTTTTTGCTGTACCATGAAGTTATCCCACCCCTTAGGATATTTGTGATTTCAACAGCATCTGAATTCCTTCTGCCAATGTAGAACTCAACTCACCTCCTCTCTGACTTAATAGATCATCTCTGAGAGCTGCCATGGCCAAAAAAGTTTATCGCTTGGCCACCAACCTGACAAGTCACTCCAAACTTGGCAGGGCTGGTCCTTGAATCACAGGCATGCCATTTGTCACAAGGCCCTCACCCAAAGCTTGTCAGAAGTGACCAGAGCTTAAGGTTCTAATGACATTGCCTTGGAGGGTCCAGAATCACCCCTGAGCTATGCTCAGACATCGGAGAAGAAATTTACTATAATATACTTGTCACCAATCCATACTAGGTTCCCTTTCAATTAGTGTCAATCAATAAATCAAACGATAAGAATTTATTAAACACTTACTATGTGCCAGGCACTGTGCTAAGTGCTGGGGATACAAAGAAAGGGGAAAAAAAGGCTGGAACTTCCATCTTTAGTATGTAATTTCTCCCTTGCTACACCTCTGTGCTTTCAAGGATTTTAATAGGGGAGACAACATGTAAATAAACAGGCACACAAGGTACATACAAAGTTGATGGCAAGTGAACTTGGAAAGGAAAACTCTAGCAAGGTGAGAGAGGGTGAAAAAAATCATCACTTTTGCTTAGTTACTCCTTTGCCCAAAAGCCTCCCATTTCCTACTCCTCTTCCTGGCATTCAAGAACCTTCAATCTTCACTCAAGTCAACTTTTTCTTTTTCCCATTCCCCACGACTCACCCTTCTGTTCTGGCTAAGCTAGCCTTGTTACCACTCCCTGCCCACATTACCCTCATTTCTACGTCTGATCATCTCTGCCAATTCCAATGCTACCCAACACTCAAGTCTGCAGGAAATCTTTCCTGACTACTTCCGCCCCCTGGTTTCCCTTTCTCTACCTTTCTATAGCACTTGGGCTCTTCAGCACAAGGTTTTAGTTCCAGCTTACATACTGTGGAGTAGTGTTTGTTGATTATTCAACGGGAAGCAGCTTGGCATAGGGGAAAACCAGCTGGACTTAGGAGGAAGGAGAAACCTGGGTTCAAGTCTCACCTTTGACTTTTACTATTTGTGTAGTCATAGGCGAGTCACTGAAATTCTCCGAATCTATTTTCTCATCTACGAAATGGGGATAATAACAACCTGTGGTATCTAATTTATAGGATGTTGTAAAATGAGATAATATATGTAAAGTGCATCATAAACTTTAAGCACTACATAAATGTCAGCTATTATAATTATATGGCTTACTTATCCCTTCAAATAGATCCTACAGTTTTAGGAACATTTGGAACAAAGAGAGGTTAAGTTGACTGGCCCAAGGTCACACAACCGGTAGGTAGGTCAGAAGCAGGACTTTAAGCTAGATCTTCCTCATTCCAGGGCCAGCTCCCTTTATCTACTTCTCCCAGCAGTCTCCATAAATGCAAGAAGGGAGTGAGGAAATTCAGAGCCTTGGGGCAAAGTCCAACCTGGGCTAGTCATTTCTCTCTTCTAAACTATTGGCTAATCACTAAATGTTCAAATCTTCTTCTGGAAGCCCCTGGGTTTGTTTACACTTTAGCTGTTTAAGTTAATTACTCTGCAGTCTGCTTTCTTCTCATTTCTAAATAGAGCTAAACCAGTTTAGGGAGCCACTGGGGCTGGGGCACTGAGAGGGGAAAAGGAGGAGATAGAGCTTATTATGTCTGTGGGTAAGAAAAGCTCGTCGCCTTTTATTTGGGGTGATTTAAGGAGCGCCTGCTGGCCCCCAAATCTTTCCCCTACCAGTAACCACAATGGAACTCCCACCTTTAGCACATGTTTTCCCCTTCCCTCTCCCTCCCCTCCCCCACCCCCATCTAGAACTTTTATTCCAGCCCTTGAGGAATTCAGGTCCGTACTCCTACTCCAAATTAATCTATCCTTTTTATGGTAAATAGTACATAGCAACACCTTCTCTATCTAGGCGACTTCAGCACAACAGAACCTGATTTATTATAAGTGGGGACACAAACTTTACCTAGGTTGGCACACTAGAAAGAATACTGGATTTGAAGTCAGAGGAGGACCTGAGTTCAAATCCTAGCTCTGATTCTTATGACCAGTGTGACCTTGGACTTATCATAGAACCTCTATGGGCCCATTTATTCATTTGTGAAATGAGGTGCTTGATGGCCCTTAACGTTCCTTCCAGGTGTAAATCTATTACCCTGTCACTACTAAAGTCCCTTTTATCTATAACTGGATGATCCTGTAAAAAGTCCATCTTTCCCTAGCTTGGGTGGGTGCACAGAGGCCATGTGATAGAGTGGTAGGTGTTGTCCTTGAGGTCAGGAGGCATTTGGGTTGGAAAACCAAGATCATCCTCCTCTTGGCTTCCTCTCCCCCACCCCCACATATACTTTCTAGCTGTGTGGCCAGAGACAAGTCACTTAATCTCTCATTTTCTTAATCTATTAAATGGACATAATAAGACCCAATGCACCTTCCTCACAAGGTTGTTTGGAGGCAATATATCATTGGAAGGAAAGCACCTTCTAAACCGTAAAGCGCTATGAAAATGTCAGGTGATTATTACGAGTCTTACTTAGAGATTCCCTCTGCCTCTGTGAAAGAGGAGGATTTCAAGACCTGAGAGGCTCCTATGATGCCCACCTCACCAGTACTGTGTCTCTCCTACCCCGTGCCTGTCTCCTTGGGATATGGGCACAGAGGCAAAGGGTGCGGTCTTACAGGGAGGCTTGCAGTATCTCAACAACCATCGCTTTCAGGTTTTTTATTTTTGTTTTTAAATTGGGCCTTCCTATCTCACTGGGGTTGAAAGTGCTGTGTCCATTGACGGGCTGATCCCACTTTGATGCTCATGGAAGCTTTAGCCCGGTTCATTCTTCCAAAGTGGGCTAGCTTGCACCTTTTTTTTTAGAATTAATTAATTTTTAGTTTTCAACATTTACTTTTATAAGATTTTGAGTTCTAAATTCCGCCCCCCCCCCCAAGATGGCATGCAATCTGATATAGGCTATACATGTATGATCCTATTAAGTGTATTTCCACATGAGTCATGTTGTGAAAGAAAAATCAGAACAAAAGGGAAAAACCACGAAAAAGAAAAAACAAAAAAAAACAAAAGAAAGAGAAAATAGTCTGCTTCTCTCTGCATTCAGACTCCATAGTTTTTTCTCTGGATGTGGATTTTCCATCATGAGTCTTTTGGAATGTCTTAGATTACTGCATTGCTCAGAAGAACTAATTCTAACAAAGTTGGTCATCATACAATGTTGCTGTTACTGTGTCTGGTGTTCTCCTGGTTCCGCTCCCTTCACTCAGCATCAGTTCATACAAGTCTTTCCAGGTTTTTCTGAAGTCTTCTTGCTCACCATTTCTTGTGGACAATAGCATTCCATTATATTCATATACCACAACTTGTACAGCCATTCCCCAATTGATGGGCATCCCGTCAATTTCTGATTCTTTGTTACCACAAAAAGAGCTGCTTTATTTTTGTACATATGAGTCCTTCCCCCTTTTTTATGATCTCTTTGGGCTATGGACCTACTAGTGGTATTGCTGGATCAAAGGGTATGCACATTTTTATAGCCGTTTGGGCATAGTTCCAAATTGTTCTCCAGATTGGTTGGATCAGTTCACAACTCCACCAACAATGTGTTAGTGTTCCAATTTTCCCACATCTTCTCCAACATTTATCATTTTCCTGTTTTGTCATGTTAGCCAATCTGATAGGTGTGATATGGTACCTCAGAGTTGTTTTAATTTGCATTTCTCTAAGCAATAGTGATTTAGAGCATTTTTTTTTCATATGACTATAACCTTGCATCTTCTTAGGCAACCTCATGACCCTCTGCTCCCAGGGAGTTCACCATATTAGTGCCAGATTTAGTTTGGACACCTGATCAGTTTTAGCCTTGATACAGTCAGAACTTTGAAACTCCTCAGCCTCCTGAACAGCAGAGGCATCCTGCACTAGCCAGCACCAACACCAGCACCAATAGCCTTCCAAAGCCTCAAAATGAAAGAACAGGGGAGTAAGTGCCAGAAACCCAGCACCTACTTGACCCTTGCCTGCCTACATGACCCAAAGATGGAGAAAAAGTTTTTCCTTCAGGACAGTTAGGTCTCGCAGTGAGTAGAGCATCAGCCCTGGAGTCAGGAGGACCTGAGTTCAAATCCAGCCTCAGACACTTGACATACTTACTAGCTGTGTGACCTTGGGCAAGTCACTTAACCCCAATTGCCCTGCCTTCCCCTCTCCAAAAAAAAATTATAAAAAAATTTTTTCTTCTGACTCCTTTTCCCCAGAAGCCTCTTCAAACAGTGCCAGAAGTACAAATTCATAAATGTCACCAACTAGTGAATTCTGGGATAGCATCTGCTTGAATTTCATCTCCATAGCAACATAAACACCACATCAATATATTTCATTTTTATCAGATTTGGCCTACCATTTCAGCCTATCAGGATCTTTTGGGATTCCGATTTTATTTTCTAACATACTAACTATCTCTCCCAGTTTTGCCACCTTGAAAATGGAAAAGCATGGCATCAATGTCTTTATCTAAGTCAATGGCAAAAGCATTAAATAGCATCAGTCTCTGGGGCACCAGTCCCTAGGGCTTTAAGCTTAATGGAAGTCAATCTTTTTGTCCAGTCATTCAACAAGTTCTGACTTTGAGTCAAAATAAAAGGAAAGGAAGAGAGGTTAAACCCCATGTGTAGAGAAGCTCCAAGTATGGTTTGGAAGCTGTCCCTGTATGGCTCAAAGGGAGTATAATACATGTCTAGCCTCATTGTTCTCCTCCCCCACCCCCAACCCCTTTCCCAAGCCTTTTCCACGGGAACCTTTCATTGCTGCTAGGACAAGAAGCAGGAAGTTGAAGCCTGAGGCCACCGCTGTCCTCCAAGAGAGGGAATGCTGGCTAGGATTATATTTATGTGGTCCCTTAAATATTATCAGCCTATGGCATATGATTGTGTTTCATCTAACTTCTCATCACTTTGTCATTTTGGAGGAAGGGGGATTCCAAGCTCTGTATCCAAGGTTTGACCCCTTTCCCCCCAATATTAATTCCATAATGAACATGCATAGAGAATAACAAGGAAACCCATTTATCCAAGTGGTTGATAAATTTAATGGAATATTACTTTTTTATAAGAAATGATGAATATGAAGAATTCAGAGAAACATGGAAAGACATTAACTGATGCAGAATAAATAAGGAGAAACAGGAAAATAATATATGCAAAAATTATAACTGGGATTGGAATTAGGAAGACTCATCTTCCTGAGTTCAAATCCATTCTCAGGCCCCTTCCAGCTGTGTGACCCCGGGCAAGTCACTTCATCTTGTTTGCTTCAGTTCCTCATCTATAAAATAAGCTGGAAAAGGAAATGGAAAACTACTCTAGAATCTTTGCCAAGAAAGCCCCAGATGGGGTCACAAAGAGTTAGACAACTCAAAAATGACTGAAAAAAAAGGAAAGGGGAAAAAAATAAAACTAAAAGCTATATAATTACAATGACCAAGCTTGGCTCTGAAGACAACATGAGAAAATGCACTTCCTGCCCTTCTTTGCTGAATTAGGAGACCATGAGTATTCAACATTGCACACACCATCAGATTTGGTTGATGCGTTGGTTGGTTTTATTGAATGGCTTTTTCCTCCCTCTTCTCTTATACTTTCTCATAAAAGATAGCTTGTTGGACAAGGGATGGAAGAGGGATATATTTGAAAATGATATATAAAAATATATCAATAAAAATTTAAAAATAATAATGTTTTCTAGAATTTTGCTTCAAGTGTCACATAATACTTTGTACCTCTCATGGAATGGAATGAAAAAGCATTTATTAAATGCTTACTACGTGCCAAGCTAAGCTGGTGCTAAGAAAAGTGAGATGGTTCCTATTCTCAAAGAGTTCACGTTGCACCTGGGGAAGACAACGTGTATAGGAGAGTTCAGATACAGAAATGGAAAGACCCATTGGCTCTTGGGGTATATCAGAGAGGTGAAAGAAAAGATCCAAGGTAAATTGTTGGGAAGGGGAGATCCTTGTGGTCTCTACATTGGCAGGGTGTGAGGCAGGGTGGTTGGGAGATAGCAGAAGGGACCCTGCAGATATTTTTTTTCTATTATATTCTATTTATTTTATTTATTATTACATTTCTGTTATACTTCATTCCTCACCAAGTTGCAATGTAGTTATTGTGTACTTGTATGTGTCATGCTTCTTCCCTCCCTCTATTAAATTTTGAGTTCTGTAAGGGGTGGTATAGTGTTTTAATTATCTTCGTATTTCTCCCAGCATCTAGGATAATGCTTTTGTACATAACACTAATAAATGACTTTTGAAGGAATACATGCGGTCAGATGTTAGATAGTATGGGGTAGACTAAAAATCCTTGTTGGGGTTTAAAAAGGGAGAGGTTCCAGGGCATCAGAGTAAACTTTAAGCCTGGGACGGCTTCTTCCTTGTCACTCATTTGGCAGCCTCTTTCCCTGGCCCACTTAGCTTCCATGTGTACAGAGAAGATGTCATATTTTATATTTTTTCATTAGCTTTATTCTTCCCTATATCGTGGGTTGAGGTGATACTGATATGTGAATTTTTGCCTGTAGAAGTGATGGATCAAACCAGCAGCAGCAGCAGCAGCAATATCTTATTCTTCTCCTATTTTTTCCAATGGGAATGAAGAGAGATAAGTTGCTCTCTTACTAATATTCTTTTATATTTGTTGTTCTGTGTGTGCCAGCTAAATATTGACACAATCTTCCAATACCTTTTGTAGATCTTCACTAGTTCAAGTTGCTTTTGCCATGATACTCAATGCCTGCCATTAGAGACATTCCTGGAGAGTTCCACCTTGCCTCCTGTGATTCTCATCATAGCAATGGCTACCACACATACTGCTGGGTGCAAGTCTTGATATATTTTTACACATTCAGTAGAATACTGTATTCATTCATGATGTCTATAATTAATACCATCATGTAATTTGAAAATTACTCTGTTTCAGTATAATTAGTTTGCTAACGTTGGGTTCATGTAATCAAACTCAAAAGGTTTTTTGGAATTCCAGTCTCAGTTTGTCTCTCTCCTTCACAAAATCGTTTGAGACTTTGGTGCTATTTTTGTTCTCTATTTTGTCATTAGATATTTTTTTTTGGAGTTTGTATTTAAGTGAAGATTTTCAACAACCTGAGGTTCTTCAGATTTTAGGGGCTCCTTGACTTCTTATCTTATGCCTATGCCAGCTAGTTTAGACTTAGGTATATAGTTGTTATTTTTTTATGATTACCTGGCACTGGTTGGTAGTACATTGTTGTGTGACTTGATTTGAGGGAACTATGACAAATAGCAGTATGAAGCCCTTTCCTATACCCAGTGCGGTTTGTTTACTATTTTGTCACGAGAAATTACTGGCACATATGGAAAGTCATAGGACTATATCTATGGTCATAGGAAGTATCTATGCCTTCTATCCATTTTATGAACACTCATGGTGGGGCGAGGTGAGGGAGGAAATGAGGGAATGGGGAAGGGGAGGGAAGAGCAAAGAGGGAGATTCTAAAAGCCAACACTGAGATTGATGGATGAAGTGGAGAGAAGAAACACAAAAACTAGTACATGTATGCTTTTCTAAACACATCTCTGTCAGGTAAAATAACTCTATGTTCTTTAATAGCCTCTTGTATAAAGAACACAGTGCAACACACCCAGCAAGATATAATAACCAGTGGTACCAAGTCACAGAATCTTGGAGCTGGGAGGTATTTCAGATGCCATCTAGGCCAACTCACGACCCCAGAACGAGAATCCTCTCCATCACATTTCCAACCCCCATTCCTCAAGCCTTTACTTGAAGACTTCACAAGAGAGGGAATGCACTCCCTGCCCCAGTGGCCCATTCTACCTCTGCTCTAAATGATGACCCAATCATCAAGAAAAGTCCTGTCCGGGGGCAATCTTGTGCCCTTCCAGCCTGGGGATATTCAGGCGTGCTCTGCGCTTTTTGCTGTCTTTCCGCTGTCCGCTGTCGTTACCACCCTCATCCGCGTGTTTCGGTCATGGCCCAGTTGCTGCTGCCCCTGCTGCTGCGCCCTGCAGCTCGGGCCCTGCGCCCCACAGTCCTCCCGACGCTGCGCCCCGCCGTGGCCGCCGCCACCCGCGCCTTCGGAGGCTTCCTTCGGGAGGTGGAATCGCCAAAGGGCCGGGGCCCGCGCGCCCCCGCCTCCTGCAGCTGCCCCGGAGCGCGCCCGGTCTATGCTCGTGCACGTGCGGGGGACTCCACACCGAGGGGGACAAGGCCTTTGCTGAATTCTTGACAGATGAAATTAAAGAGGAGAGGAAAATCCAGAAATATAAATCCCTCCCCAAGATGTCGGGATTGGGAACTGGCTGTGCAAGGGACAGAAGCCAAGTTAGTCCGGAGATTAGCTGGTGAGAGGATCACAGTCACATTCAATATTAACAACAGTATCCCACCGACATCTGATGACGAGCCACCAGAGGGACAGAAAACCCAAGAACAGCAAGAGCCTGAACTTACATCAACCCCGAACTTTGTGGTGGAGGTTGTGAAGGATGATACCAAGAAGGCCCTTGTGCTGGACTACCACTATCCAGAGGATGTGGTTGGACAGGAAGAAGAGGATGAGAGTGACATCTTCTCCATCCAGGAAGTCAGCTTTCAGACTGCTACTGAATCCGACTGGAAGGATACAAACTACACACTCAACACAGATTCTCTGGCCTGGGTCCTGTACGACCACTTGATGGACTTCCTGGCTGACCGAGGGGTGGACAACACGTTTGCAGATGAACTGATCAAGCTCAACAACAGCCCTAGAGCACCAGGAGTACATCAACTCTCTGGAAGATTTGAAAGGGTTTGTCAAGCGTCAGTACGGAGGCCTGAGGCTTCAAGCCGTGCAGGACACCCAGAGCCCTTCCTTCCTTCCAAGAGAATGTTATCTAGAAGCTATCATGGACAAAATACTGCCAGGTGTAAATTATGTTCCCTAACCCTTTATTTCCTTCCTCTGCTGGCTTTTGTACACTACCACAGAATGCTGAGAAATGAAACCCTTGGATCTCTAAAAAAAAAAAAAAAAAAAAAAAATAGTCCTGAACACTGTCCAGTCAAACTTCGAGTTTCTTGAGAAAAGTACTCCTGAGAAAACACTATCTCTTGAAAGAGATTCATTGGAATGACCCTGTCTATGGACTGAAGTGTTTGTAGGGAGCTGCACATTCTGGAAACATTACTAGATGATGGGCTGGGAGGAGTAAGAGGCAAGAAATGGGAAAAAGGAAGCAAAGTAAAAAATCCCAAGGTTTGGTCTTCCCTCAAAGGCCGGAAGAAAGAAACTTTTCAGAAAACAGAACCTAAGAGGGAGGGTAGACCCATAGCCCCTCTCCATCTCATTGCATCTTCCTGGGGACCTTAGAGGAGCAAGACAAGAAGCTTCAAGGTAGGCAAGGCCAGAGAAAAGCTTCTGATTACAACTATTTCTCCCCTACCCCAGTTTCACCAATGGAAACTGATTTGAGTTATAAACACCTCTTTAAAAGTGAACAGTCCAAGTATATTGGTAATTCCCATCTTATTATGAATTGTTTCAACCTTATGGCCTGAGATCTCTGGAGATTAGTTTCAATTCAATTTAATTAATAATTAGTTTGGATTTGGGGGAGCCAGATAAGGGAAGAAAAGAGGTGATTTGATATCATGAGGTATTGATGAGTAGGATGGGTTTAGGAAAGGCCTGGGTTGAGGTATGGTTTGAACTGCTAGTGGACATCTTGAGGACATTGATTGACTGGGGTAGGAGATAGGGACTCTAGGAGGTGAGGAACAGGAAGGGAGATGGGAAGCAGCAGAGACAAGCTTAGTAAACTTCCTTATTTCAGTAAGGGTGGGTCCTGGCTTTAGAAAGTATTGCCATAAATGGTGGGGATTCTACGTGTGCAGTCATTGAGAGGAGATGGGGTTGGTATATAAAGCCAATTAGATTACCAAACAGTGGGATAAACTCTGAAGAGGCTGGAGTGGTACCTCAAGGCGAAGAGGTCTCATAGCTGCCCATTGTGATGAATTACCCCCTAATCCTCTGTCAGGATGATCTTTTGATGCTGTTAAATTCTGAGTAGGCTGCTGGAGCAGACATGGAAGAAAGCTGGCCCCTGGCTGTTTGTGATGGAGAGTTGAGTACAAAATGTGCAGAGAATGGAGTGTGATTGGCAGATTTGGAGTGATTCATGTTGTAAGTCAGGGAAAGAAAGTGATTAGTTAGTGACTTGTGTTCCTGAAAAGCACTGCTACTTTAAAAATCTACCTAAGGGAAAGTGAGTCAGGATGTGTGAATGGGGGTAAGGATTTGGGTGCAAATCCCTGGGTTTTAAGTTTGGGGTGCTCCCTCAGGCAAACCTTAAACGAAGCATGGAGGTCACTAAGAATGAAGGCAACACTGGAGGCATGAGCCTGTTATGCATCTCGTGAGCTTGAGGTAAGCATTGGGGTCCTAAGGGCTGATCCCCATAGAGCTGTTCTAGCATTTGGAAACAAGTCTCAGAAGACAAAACTATCTGACTGGAACTGCTCTGAGCTCCTAGTAGGCTCTAGGCAGAAAAAGAGAGCACAGAGAAGATACAAAGATATCTAATGATTGTGTAGGTCTGGGAGCCTCCATGAGACAGCAGGTCATTTGGCTAAGGCAATTGGAAAAGAAAGAAAAGGGGCACAAGGCGGCCAGTTAGGGCCTTTCAGATCAAGGTGGATACCTGTTTTGCCTACGTGTATGGCCAGCCCTGACTACTTTCTCCCAGGAATCTTGCCAGCTGAGATTCCAGATACAACCTCCTCTCTTTTGGGGATGGGCCATCTTAGGATATTAAGGGACAAAATGATTGGTTCGACCTTTGTACTTGAGTTCTCCAAGTCCCAGCCTCACCTAGTAAGTGCCCCTGGAAGAGAAAGGAGAAGAAGCTGGTGGGAAATGCTTGTATTTCTGAGTATTTTGAGTTAAGCAAGTTACATAGATGGGGGTATGCAGAACATGCAAATGAGCCTTATTATTTTTGCGTCTACAATGTAGGCACTTTTGCTAACGAATACATCATGGATCAAAATGCCTTCTTGGGGTGGCTTAGTGAGAAGGTGAGGCGTTAACACCAGTGATGAAATCTCATGTGACTGCTGCCATCAAAATCCCAGAGAAATGGAGCCAGCTGTCCCCATTGCTGTCTCTCCCCTCACTCAAAGTTTAAAAAAATTACTTTAATTACTGATATAAAGTAAAACAATTACTTGTTGTTTGGCTCAGAATTGCTGGAAATTAATAAATATTTTGGAAATTATTTGGTAAATTCTAATTACTTAGCAAAAGTAATTAAAATATTTATAAGAGAACACCCATAAAATACCACTGAGCAAATACATTACTCAATAAATGGCTTAATTAGTATTTCATTACTAGAAATTAATCTCAGTTACTAAACATTACTACAAATTACGTGCAGGACAGGGAAATTATTTTACTGCTATTAATGATTTCAATTACCAAGTTTGTGCAAATGTAATTCCTTTCCCCTTCCCAAATCCCTCCTTGGACTCTCCTCCCTCAGGCTAATTCTCATGTTTTGGGTCTGATATCAGGATGCTTGGTGCTGGGCTTCTGCAATCCTCTTCCTTAGGGGATCCCCAATGCACAGATTAACTCAGTTTATTTCTTAGCTGTCTCACTGAAATACAGGCCTCTTGGTGTCTCTTAATCAGCTGAAATCCAGCTCTGGGTGGGGGCAGACAGATCTCTCATTGCAGATATACCCTCCTCCTGAGTTTCCTAAATCACCATGCCAAGCTCAGAGACTACTTTAGCACTCCCAGGTTGGGGGGTGCTGCCACTCACCCTTTTGTTACTAGTTTAGTTACTGGCTGGTAGGGCTCAGCAGCTGACATTGACACTCAGACCCTGGGAGAGGCAATCTGGGCTTCCATCCTGAAGAGGGCAATGGTGTATGTGACCCCAGAGGCGATCTGGCAGAGAAACTAGTAGTTTTCCACTAGGGAAAGGAATATAAGAGATATATATCTTCTTATTCTTCAAACATTTATTAACCACATAGCAGATGCCAATAGCACTTTATACCTCTCTTACTTAATTGTGTATTATTTTGTGCTGTTATTTGTATTACACTGTGGCAGTGTAGTTTAATGGATAGAGTATTGACCTTGGCATCAGGAAGGCTTGGGTTCCAAACCTGCCGTGCTTACTAGCCGTTTGACTTTGGGCAAAATCAGTTCACCTCTATGTATCTCACATATATAAATTAAGATAATTACCTAGTATAGGACTTAATGACTACATTATAGTTGGGTGGGGCTCCATGTGGATGGAGGAAGCTCATCCCTGGAATCTTTCTGAAATCACAACTCTTCTCATAGCCACTTATTTTGCATTGGTTATTTGTGCAGCAGATCCCCCCAAATGAATTGTAAGCACCTCCATGGTGGTTACTGTCTTTACCCTTCAAGAACTTTAAGAAAAGTCACTTAGGTGCTTTCAGAAATGAGATATTAGCCCAAGCCCAAGGCTTCTAGTGCCTTGTAGACCTCATGAAATTTCCTTGATGTGGGCAATCTGTTCACTGAAATCTAGTTGCGACCCTCTTTTCATTTACTAGATGGATTTTAAGGATTTCTAGGGCTAAAAAAATGAACCACCTTGGTGATGAGTCTCCTTGAACTTAGCGAGACTAGTCCTCGGACAGTAAGTTGGACCCACCACCAGATCCTCACTTTTAGGTTTTCCAGCACTTTAAGATCTACCAGAGGTGTCTCATCTTATGTTGGTCAAGCTTTGAGGAACCCAGGGTCAGCTCCACACCAAGAATGTTGAGTTGTTTCAGTCGTGTCCGATTCTTTGTGACCCCATTTTGGGTTTTCTTGGCAAATATCCTGGAGTGGTTTGCTATTTCTTTCTCCAGCTCATTTTACAGATGACACTGAGGTCAACAGGGTTCAGTGACTTGCCCAGGGTCACACAGCTAAGAATTGTCTGAGACTGGATGTGAACTCAGGAAGACAAGTCTTGGCTCCAGGCCCAGCGCTCTGTGCACTATGGTGCCACCTAGCTGCCTTCGCACCAAGACGAGGCATCCCAAAAGGACTTTGGAGGAAGCTCTTATATTCAATAGGTACTTAATAAATGTTTGTTGAGTTGGATTTCTTTTCTACGATGGTTTCACACAAATGAATGAATGAATGACAAAAAAGCGTTTATTAAATGCTTACTATGGGTCAAACACTGTGCTTAGTAGGGGGGGAAGGGTAAAATGCAAAAAACAAGTGAAGACAATTCCTGTCCTCAAGGAGTTTACATTCTAATGAAAGAGACAGCACCCTCAGGGGAGTCATGACCAGGGAAGGACATTTTGGTTTGGAACGCTACAGGGACAGTGAGTACAGCCACCAAGCGGTAGATTGACACACCCCGTGCAGTATCCGTGACAGTGTGGAGTGGATTATGGTTTCAGAACGAGAAAGTTATCCGCAGGAGTGGCCCACGGTACCCAGTGGCAAGGTGGTTGGTGAGATGTTGAGGCAGTAAAGTGATGCCATTGTTGGACCAGTCAGCCTCATCTAGCTGGCTGTGTGTGAGTCACTCACCAATCAGGATCTAGGCACCCCAGGGCATCAGCTGCAGAGATGAAAGAAAGAGTTAAGTCCTCCAGAACATAGTCTATGGTATGGGTGACAGTAGGTGAAGCAGCAAACAGCCAGTCTTCTATATCTCCTGTGTATGTCTCATCTCTCACACTGGAGGGGAGGCCCCACCTTGTTTCCATTCTTCATGCCAGGCATCACAGGCTGATGCACTGGGTGTACACTACCCGGTACATACTCCATATCTGTTGACTTCACTCAGCTCCTGACTGGCAGGGTGGGGCTGTGCCAAGCTCGAAGAGAGCTTGCTGCCAGCCAGCTACCAAATCACAGTAATAATAAGGCACGTTTACATAGTACGTTGAGATTGACAACATTTCCTTCGCAATAACCTTGTGAGACAGTGTGACCATGATGTCCTCCATTTTTTAAATGAAGAAACTGAAGCTAGGTGAGGTTAAATAGTAACAATAAGAGCTGGTATTTATGTAGCTCTTTGAAGTTTGCAAAGTTCTTCATAAATCGTATCTCATTTTATTTTCACAGCAACCCTGGGAGGTGGGTACTGTTATCACCCCCCACTTCACAGATGGGGAAACTGAGATAGTGGTTAAGTGGCTTGCCCAGGCCACACAGCCAGCAAGTGTCTGAGGCAGGATTCAAACTCAGGTGTTTCTTCTTCCAAGTCTGGAGCTTTATCCACTCTGCCACCAGACCCTAAAGCCAGCTCTCTACCCACCAGGCCATGGCTTCTTCCCTTGCACAAAATGGGTTGATTCAGTTTTTACTATAAACTTAATAACCATTGACAAAAACAAATAGTAAAACACATCAAATAAAGAGTTCTTTTCTCCCTTTGTTCTTACTAAAGTTGTCTAAGTGAGGGTTGGATGACTACTTGTCTGAGATGTCATGGAGCAGATTCTCATTCAGGAATAGGTTGGACTACTGGGGTTCATTTCAACTCAGTGATTCTCAGTAAAATCTTATATAAACCCTCAGCACTTAACAAGGAAGAGATGAATTAGCAAACAAGCCAAAAATATTTTTCTTCCATATATCTTCCCAGACTGTCTGAAGTTTCCATTCTTCTTCTCCTTCCTCTTTTCTTCCATTCCTTTTCTTTCCTTCCTTCCTTTTTTCCTTCCTTCCTTCCTTCCTTTTTTCCTTCATTCCTTTTTCCCTGTCACCCTTCTTCCCTTCCCTTCCTTTCCTTTCTTTCCTTTCTTCCTTCTGTCCTTCTTTCCTTTCTTCCTCCCTCCCTTCCTTCCTTCCTTCCTTCCTTTCATTCCTCCTTTTCTTCCTCTCTTCCTTCCTTCTTTCCTTCCCTTCCTTCCTTCTGTTCTTCCTTCTTTCCTTCTCTTCCTTCCTGCCTCCCTCCCTTCCTTCCTTGTTTCTTCCTTCCTTCCTTCCTTCCTTCCTTCCTTCCTTCCTTCCTTCCTTCCTTCCTTCCTTCCTTCTGTTTCCTCCTTCCTTCTTTCCCTTCCTTCTTTCCATTTCTTCCTTCCTTCCATTTCTTCCTTCCTTCTTTCCTTCTCTTCCTTCCTTTCTTCTCTTCCTTCCTTCCTTCTCTTCCTTCCTTCCTTTCCTCTCTTCCTTCCTTTCCTTCCTTCCTTCTTTCCTTTCTTCCTTCCTTCCTTCCTTCCTTCCTTCCTTCCTTCCTTCCTTCCTTCCTTCCTTCCTTCCTTCCTTCCTTCATTCCTTCCTTCCTCTCCTTCTACCAGTGCAGGTCAGCACCTTCCCTGTAACTTGGAGTCATAGCTGGAACACTGAGTGGCTGAATGATTTCCGTAGGTTCCCACAGACAGTATGTGTCAGTCAGTCTTCCTGGTTCTGAGACCAGTTCTCTCTGCTGTGCATGTGTTTCTGCGGGTATCTCCCATTAGGCCTTAAGCTTTCCCTTGTGTAGGTAAAATGTGCCACAATAAAGTCCGATTGCTCTGTGCATTACTGGCCTGTCTAATTCTTTTGTGAAACCTCCTCTAAGTCCCCAGGCTGCTGTACTGGGCTGGGACACTATCCATCCTTCTTTGTAATCCCCTCACAGAGCCAGGCCCATAAGAGGAGCTCAACAAATCCTTGTAGGTTGATTGAGTCACCAGCCTTGAGGAGAAAGCCTACTATAAATGAGAACAGAATTTTGGCTGGAGGAGCCAGTCCCTGGTGGCTTTTCTATGCCAACCAACCCCATGGCCAGGGAGTGGAAGGGAAATGTTTTCTAAATCCAGGGGTATTCCTGAGGCCAGAGGAATCAATCTGCCACAAAATCAACACTCTCACCCCTTTGTGTAATCCTCCCACTATCTTTCTTCAATTCCTGTGTCCTGGATCTGGGGGGGGGGGGGTCACTGAGATTCAGTGGAGGGAGGGAGGGAGGGAACGGGTGCCACATGGGTGGGTAGGGGAGAATTTTGTAGTCTTGCAAGGAGGATTTGGGTGGTTTGAACTTTCTTGCACCTTGAATATCATGCACCACAGCATGGCCAGGAGCTGTGACCTAGACAAGGTGCTCATTAATGTGTCTAACACATGCACATTCACAGATACATATACTTCACGACAACCTGAAGGGGAAGAGAAGAACAGGAAGAGAGGGCTGCTCTGGGGACTTGAAATCATTTAATTTCTGAAAGTGGAGTCTGATCCATTCAATAACCATGACAATTACATTATCTACTGGCATGGTGAACGTGGGGGGTAGGGAGAAGGAGCTGGAGAGTGCTGCTGAGCCAGGAAACAAATGGAAAGGGTCCCATTTCTCCAGGTCCTCCCTTAAGGATACACTCCATAGCGTCCCCTTTGGTGTCTGCTGCCCATTGCTCCTCTCAAGATGCTCCTTTCTGGAACTGCAGTCTTTTTTCTCCATTTCCATCTTGCTCTCTCTACCATCCCTTGGGGATGCCCTGACGACAGTTCCTCTCAAAACTGCCTTATTTAGCTTTGTTCTTGTGCTCTTCCTAATGTCTGTTTTCATTAATTGAGTCTGAAGGAGACACCATCATAGATCATAGGACTGTATATTTAGAACTGGAAAGGACCTTAGATTACATCAAGTCCAGCTCTTATTTTATAGACAAGGAAACTGAGGCACAGAGAAGTTAAGTGATTTACCCAGGAACATGCAACTAATAAGTATCCCAGGCAGGATTTGGACCCAGGTTATCCTGACTCTTGTATCAGGTTGAGGCTGAGAACAGAACTCATAGTTTAGAGTTTGAAGAAAACTTACAGGTCGTCGAAGTCCAACCCATTCATTTTACAGATAAGGAAATTCAAGTTCAGGTGTTGTGACTTGCCCAAGGTCATAAGGCTATCAAGTGACAGAGCCAAGATTCGAGGTCAGGTGTGCTGACTCCAAACGAGCACTCTTTCCACTGCTCCATGCAGAGCATTTTGTTTTGTTTTTTTAACTTTGGGAGGGGTGGTAGAAGAGACAAATCCGTGAGCATCTTAAGTCTCGTGGAGAAATGTAAGTTCTGTGGCTGGGGTCTCCATATTCCTCTGCTTTGAACAGCAGAGAAAGGGGTCAGGCAACCTTAGAACTCAGAGAGAAAGAAATACAACTTCTCCCTTCTAGTGAATATGCTGGGTGTGCTCCATCTTTAGCTCTCTGGATATATCCAGCAGAGAGTCTGTGGTGGGGCTCCCCAAGTGGGCAATGGGATCCCCACCTTAGGATGAGGGTTCCACTCACATCTCAACCCTTTGGTTTTTGCTTCTAGGCTTTCCTGAAATTGCTCTCCAAAGTCACCAATAGTTTCCTTACGGCCAGATCCAATGATCTTTTCCTCAGTCCTAATGCTCCTTGAATTTCACTCCCTTGAAACTCTCTCCCCTCTTGACATTTGTGACAGTTCATTATCCTGATTCTTCTGCTACCTCTCCTATTATGACTCTGTCTCCTCTTCTTCCTCTCTTTCCCAAAATATCCTAAATGGCTGTCTCTGTGTTTTTTTCCATCCTTTTCCCTAACCTAAAATATCTTCTCCTTTCTTCTTGACCTTTCCAATTTCTACCCATTCAGGCCAAACTCAAGTTTCATACCCAATGAAAAACTCACTTTCCATCCCACCCCATAGTGGTAACTTCCTTCTAGAGCACTGTTCTATCTGTTTGGTTTGTAGGTACCTCATATATTCTTTCAATTGCCTTTGGACCCATCTCTAATATTTACACAAATGTCTCTGCACTGTTGAGCTGCATCTCTTCCATTCTCTCTTTCTGGAGATCTATTGCTTTGTTAACATTTTGTAGCTTTTCTCCTAAACCATCTGTTTTCTTTTTTGAGTTTTTCTTTGGGAGCTCCAATTTCATTCCTTAACTTTTCTTTCAGTTCCTTTATTAAGCTTTGAATCCACTTTGGGGGTTGTTGTCATTGTCACATTCTTTGTTAGGATTCTGTTTATCGTTAGTACAATGTTATTTTCTTCTCATGGAGAGATCTCTTGGCATTCTCATTAGATTAGAAGCCCTGTTTACTTACTCATTTATTCAGTTTCTCTGCTGGTTTGTAAGGTTTTTCTTGTAAGGATTTCTTTCTTTTCCTTCTGTTGTTCTCTTTATGTTCTTTAGCTTATTTCTCATTGTCTTGAGGTGCTGAAGGAGAGCAGGGCTTACATATAACCTTTCACTTGGCTGTCTTGCCACACTTGGTTCTATCCATTTGGCGTTTGCTCTATGCTGCCTTATATTGTTAGTTAACTTTTTAGTTGTATATGACCTCTTTCCCCGACTAGATGATGAGCTCAATGTGAACCAGGAGTTTTATATTTCATTGTATCTTCTAGAATAGTGTGTATATATATATATATATATACACATATACATATATACACACACATACATATATGTGTGTGTATATACATATATGTATATATATATGGAGGAGTGGGGAGGGAGAGTAGGCTCCTGATTAATATTATTTTTGCTGACCACAACAATAACTCACATTTATAATTTTATAGTTGACTGAGTACTTTCCTCTCTACAATCCAGCTAGGTGGGTAGGCAAGTATTATCATTCTCCTTTTACAAATGAGGAAACCAAGGCTGAGGGAGGAAGCTGAGTTACTCAAGATCCTACAGTCACTAAGTGGTTGAGGCAGGTCTCAAAGCCAGGTTTTCCAATTACAAATTCAGTGCTCTTTACAAAAGTAAGACCCATGTCAGGTGACTTTTGCCTTCACTGGTCTGAGTTTCTCTTTTGTGAAAGAAAGATCTCTTGGTATGAGGTGGAAATCTCCTCAAGGTCAAGGTCAGTACAAGGCTCACAGGGACTGCTAGGGGAGTTGCTGCATTCTGGAAGGGCCTCAGAGAAAGTGTCAGAGAATGACCAAAAAAGAAGATATGAAAGCAGGGAGGAGCCCAGAGGGGAAATTCTGCCATCCTTTTGTATCAGTCTCGGTGCCAGATCATGTGTGCAATGGCTTGGGGTGACATTTCTGCCCCATTCTCCATGACCTGGCTATGAAAGGTCCCATATGCCCAACTTAATTCTGGTTGCGGGGGAGGGGATTTGGGAAGAAGGAAGGTTCGTCAAGTCCTGGAGTTTGTCTGCCACATCTTTAATCAGTCTGCAGCTAATTAGCTGCCTCTCCCCAGCTAGGAGGAGAGTCATTAATCATGGCAGGCAAGAGCCATCAGCCTCAGTACCTTTGGGCTTCAGGAAAGCCCCCAGCTCCCTGGGTGGGCCCTACTAGAGCATTGAGATGGCACAGAGAAAATGTGGGAGGTGTTGACAGGTTTGGCAGCTTTGGGCAGAGACCTTGGCCCCTTCCTGGGCAGGCAAGAAAACAGGCCCATTAGGCAGTGGGTGATCACCTCTTGGAAGGAAGCAAAATGCTGGAGCAAAGGTGCCACAGGGTCCCAGTCCAGTTCTTCCATGACAGGTAAGGGTACCAGTCTTCCACAAAGCTGAGTTGGGGAGCCGTCTCTTAAGCCCTCATTGTCTCCCAGTCCAGCGGGCCATCCCTTGAGACATAGTGGAAGAGAACTCGACAAGAGGATGGGAGAGAGACCCTCTGGTTTCTGAACAGTCATCCCAGCAATCCAGGCCTTTGAGCAGTGTCTAGGGACTCAGATTATGGCCCCTCCAAGGACTAATAGGCAAAGCAAGTCCCCTATTTTCCAGATAATCTTAGCAGAACACCCTCTGGTGATGAATGGAAAAATAAAGCACAGATCATTGTCAACGGCCATGCTTATGACACTGATAACCTGAAAACTGCTTAAGAACCAACTGGACAGAACTCTGAGTAACTGAAAAACCAGTGATAGCCCCTGAGAACAGATAATCAAATGTACTGTACCCCGTTCCTCATGGTAGAGAGGTAGGAGGCTGCTAGAGCAGAATGATGTATATATACATTGCCAAACATAGGCACTGATGGTAGCATGTGTTTTTACTTAATTGCTTTTTCTTTGTTACAAAGGAAGGTGCAGTCGAGGTGGGGTAGGGAGTGGGGGGGGGGGTTTCCTAGAAATGACTATGATGTAAAGACCAAAAACATTGATAAAATGTATTTTCTTTTTTGAAAAACAGAGAATCAACTGGACAGCTTATCCAGGTGTATGTTAATCATACGCAAATAAAATGCTAATAATCATGCAAATTTCCCGTTCTTTTGGACTGTGGTCAGTAAGAAAATCCCAAAGGAGAAAAAATGGCTACATTAAGCGAAAACTGTTCAGCAGAGTGGGCTTGGGGAGGAGGGGGCTTGGTGAGGGGTGGGGCCCAGGGAAACGAGAAGGTGTAGAAATGCTTCTACTGCCTCAGTCTATCTCTTTGCCACACTGTGAACCATCACATACAGATAGTGCCTAATAACATTAAACTCAGAGCAAGAATGCTCCGATGGTATCAAAAGGGGCTCTGATTGGGGTAGTGGGAGAAACTAGTCTTTCTTGTGACAGACTGTCTCAGCTCTAGACACACTCCCCTTCTCTTGCCTGGAACTTATACCCCCTTCTTTTCCTTCCATGCCTGGAACCTTTCAGCTAAAGCCT
Source organism: Trichosurus vulpecula (assembly GCF_011100635.1). Taxonomy (NCBI): domain Eukaryota; kingdom Metazoa; phylum Chordata; class Mammalia; order Diprotodontia; family Phalangeridae; genus Trichosurus; species Trichosurus vulpecula. The sequence continues at coordinate 57,577,772 of NC_050580.1, forward strand.
TCCTTATTCACCATCCCAGAGATGGCTCACTGCCTGTGGCATTAGAAGTGGGAAACCAATTAGATATGCCTGCTAGAGATCCCACTCTTACCTGTAAAACCCCTGTTCATGTCACTACGTGGCCCTGCTGGGTGGGATGGGGTGGAGACATTCTTGTGTTGAGCAAGGATGCATGATAAGAACCTGACATAAGCTGGGGGCTGTTTCCAGGGGAGGGTTCTTTCAAGATCATTGATTTCCTTTCTCCTACTGTCTTATCCTGGAGAACATCTCATCTAGGGCCCAATGGGTGCTATCCTGTCACTTCTGGAAGCTGTAACCTGGTTGTGTCATTGTCTCTGTAGTGACTGAGATCTGAATGTATCTTCTGCCATCAATCCTTCTCCCTTTGACCCCTCCTCATGCTCCAAGTCAGACTTCATGCCTTCCGTTTTGGGAGTTAAAATGTCCCTGTGAAGTGTCTTTTTGATGAGAGTATCCCTCATTTTAATTTGGAATCATGTGACTAAAGAAAAGCAATTAAAATGTCCATATTCCAGCAACAAAACTAATGAGGATATGCCCCAAGGAAGTCAAAGATAGAAAAAAATGTCCAATATATACCAAAATGTTTATAGCAACACTCTTTTTTGGTAGCAAAGAACTGGAAACAAAGTTGGCACCAGTCAATGGGAGAATAACTGAACCAGGGCAGATGCATGCAATGTACTATTATGTGATAATTTCTTAATTATATATTATACAATAATATAACATATAATATATGTAATATAACATAATATATATATATATATAATTCTTTATTACTGTTAAGAAATGATGAAGATGAGGGATTATGAGAAACATGGGAAGATTTGCATTGACTGTTCTAAAGCAAAATAAGCAGAACCAAGAAAACAACAATCCCAATAACTACAGCAATGTGAATGAGAAGATCAGTGAAATAAAGTTGAATTCTGAGTGATGGAAAATACCTGGAAAAGAGATAATGAAACTATGCCTCCTCCCCCATAGCAGAGAAGTGGGAGATCACTAGGGCAGAAAATCATATGCTTTGTTAGACATGGTCTCCATGTTAGATTTTTGCTAAATTAATTAGTAAATTAATATACTCTGTCACAACAGAAGGGTTAGTCTGCAGAAGGGTGGGTAGAAAATTACTGTGGTATAAAGACAAACAACATCAATGAAACAAATAAAGGAAAAAGAGAAAATGTGTTCCCTTCCCAAGGCTCTAGGTCTCCTATTGTGTCTTATTATGAGACAATGTAAGTGTGACTTGGTTTAACGCTACTCAAATGGATGTATTATCTCATCACTGCAGATGTCCCCTTTAATGAATAAAAACTCATTAATATACATATGTAATGATATATATGCAAATATATCTTATATGGGCAGAGATGGACTCCACCCTTAGCAGAACTTCTAGGGATGTTTACAATTGCTTATACTTGTGTGGCAGGGATACCCATGGTTCATTGGAGAAAGCACCGGGGTGTCAGATTCCAGGAGGGCTTTCTGCTTAGTTGCAGGATTATATTAGATGACAAGCACTCAGAAAAGGAAGAAAAAAATGAGCTATGTGAAGAGGAGAGATGGAGTAGAAGCAGCTAGGGTCAGTGTCCATGGTGACCCTGAGGGCATTTCTGAGCAGCTGTAAGCAGAGAATTGCTTGGAGATGGATGTAAGCAAAGCAAGATTGACCGAGCTATAGGAACAAGCAGATACAGAGAGAAGCCTTTTAAGGTTGTCTTTTGCTTCACTGGGTTAAATGCTTTTTTGCAATCCACAAACAGGATAGGAATTTTATCCTATACAACTTATAATAAATTGTGTGATAGTGAAAAGGCACAGAGCATCACTTGCAAAAGCCTGCCTCTCTGCTTCTCATACTTTCATCAAGGATACCCTTGATACTTGCATAGATCATTCTCAGAATTTGCAGAGATAAGAAAGTAGGTTATTAATATCTTTTTGCCTGTCTGTTTGATACCATCCAAATGGTAATACCATCCATAATTTCAGTTGTTATTGTCATTACTTTTAATGTCCACAATTTAGTCTATTCTCTCTCTCATTGCAAAACATCAAAACTCGATCCCTCAGTGTATTAAAAATTGTGCCATTTCCTATATGGATTTATTCATATGTATTTGGTTGGACTTGACCACTTCTCCTGATATTTCTACTTCCTCCTTTATGACATTAGGTACTGAGATGTTAAGCACCAAATGTACTGATCCTACCATCAGTAATAATGAGAGTCAATGTAGAATTGCTGATAGATCTGATCTATTTTCTTTGCATTTGTTATTCTACCAGTTTTGTTTATAAATTCACTTGGGATGACCTATCTTATTTCTGCTTCATGCCAAGCTTTTTGCAGTTAGTCCATCTGTATACACACATCCTCTTCTATTATATTCCTTTTCATGATTTTGTGAAATGATGTTCTTACTTGCCCATCCTCTTCCCCCATGATGCTTTGCCTCTCCACTTGGACTCTGAAATGGTTTTGCCTTTGACTCTCATAGCTCCACATTTGGCAAGGAATTCAAATGTTTCCTGGCTGAAGTTTCTGGGCTCTTTAGGCTTCCTTGTGGTGAATGCATTATATTGCTTAAATTTCTCTAAAGTGTGGCAAAAATAATCATCAATGTCTTTAATTCATCTGCAATTTTTCCAGAGTCAACAGTTTCCAAAAATAGGTTCAGAACTATTACAATGGTACACAGTGTCATCTCTTTGCGTTTACCTTTTCTTCTAATTTAGCCTTAACCCTGACTTTTACTCAGGGGTGTTGTGAGGCTTAAGTGAAAATAATGGTTATATATAAAGCACTTTGCAAACCATAAAGTGCTATGTAAATGCTGGGTATTATTATTAATTATTAGCCTATAGTCACCAGGCCTCCAGTCTGGTGAGGCTTTAAATTCCCTGAGCCTTATACTGCATTTAAACTCTCTTAGATTCAGTTTCCTGGCCTATAAAATGGGGATACTAATCACACCTACCACACAGGATTGTTGTAAGTATCAAATGAGATAACAAACATAAAGCACTATATAAATGCTAGCTTTTTTTTTACTCATGGGAAAGGAAATAAGCATTTATTAAACACCTACTATCTACACTACTAAACATCTGTACAAAGAGTCATTTGATCCTCACAACAACTCTGTGAAGTAGGTGCTATTATTTTCCCATTTTACAGTTGAGGAAACTGCAGACAGAGTTTAAGTGATTTGCCCAGAATTGTGGAGATAGTAAATGTCTGAGACCAGATTTGAACTCCAATCTTCCTGACTCAAAGCTCAGTGCTCAATCCACTATTTCACAGTAAATTTTCATTCACTAAAACCTCCAGATCATCTTCTAGTCACATCTCTTGATTTTTTGAATGCAAGTGTAGTACTTTACATTATTCTATTTGGCCCCAAATTCTAGCCTGTGGATGTGTTTTTAGGTATCCTCCATAGGCAAAGAACTGATACTGTGACTACTGAGAGTTTAGGAAGTTGGTACTAACGACAGCAAGCAGCTGTCTCCTACCTTAGCCCAGCTTCCTTAAGGTTGTGTCTAGAATTTTTAAAATGCAGAAGCATCATTTGCATATACTACTTCCCAAACATCACAAATTTGATTCATTTTGTCTTCACCTTGCATGTATTCCAGGAAAAGCTCCATATACAGTTTAACTACATCGGTCATATCTCATTGACCATTAAGATTCTTATCTATTTCATCACTGAACAAAGAAACATATATTATAGTTTCATATATCTCTAATTGTGTGGAGTAGAACAAAAATAAACCATGTTACTGAGATTCCCCAAACAGCTCCACGCCATTCAGATAAGAGAATCAGGTCTCTCCATGTCCAGCAGTCCAGTTAATGGCTTTGTTCACACATCTCAAAGAAGCTGACAAGTTATAAATTTGTATACTGCCACTCCCAACTCTCATCTTTACTACCTGTAATCAGGTGAACTCTGAATATTTACATTAGAGATGCATTCTACCCCCCGGTGGCGGTCAAAGTCTCGTGTAGAAAGGAAAGGAATAGTCTCACCAACCTGTACTACAATTCCATGGGATGCCTGGGGTCCCCTGAATTCCTGGGGCCAGCACACCATAACTTAGTAGGTAATGAGGGAGCTTTACAATCAGGAAGACTTAGGTTAAAGTGTTGTCTCTGACATATCCTGTCTATATGATCCTGTACAAGTCATTTAAGGCAAAGCAATAGGAATGTCAATTTTAAACTGGGTATTTGCTGCTATCTAGAACAGAGGATGATAGGTATAGAGCTGTAAGGAAGCTCGAAGGCCACCTAGTCCAACCCTCTCCTTTTAGAGATGAGAAAACTGTTGGGAGTTTAAGGGACTTGCCCAGAATAACACAGGTAACAAGAGTATAAGTTTCAGAGCATTTACTGATCCACATCGGTAGAAATTTCTTTACCAGAACTTCTCTTTACCCTATATCAAAACCAAACAAACCCTAGCATGTGGTAGGTATTTAATAAATGCTCATTGAATTGAATAAAGGAGAGAGGAGAGAAAAGGCAGCTTAGAAGCAAAAAGGAGTTACTGTTTTTTTCTCTGATCTCCTTGGCAGTAGAGGTTGCTAGATAATCTGTACATCTGGGGGTCATTCCCCTGGACCCTAGCCAGTGCTACAGAGGCAGAAATGTAAATTAAATATGTACAACTGAAAACCTCTGGGATTGAGGGCTTGAGATGGCCATCTGACTGGAGCGTGAACCCATGACACCTTGAAAAAAAGATTGACAGAAGCATCTCAAGATCTTAAATTACCCTAACAGATTGGACATTGATCCTCTGGAAAGTTTTGTCCTGAGTGGAAAAGTCCTAGGGTAGACACATTGCTAACCCTCTCTGAAAGGGGAAATAGAGTTTCCCTGTTTATTGGGATCTGAAGAGGATCACATGGGCTGTAAGCAGAGCAAGATGCACTCTGGATACAATAATAGCCAGTTTATTCAATTCTAATATTCTGATTAAAACTGTTACAATATGCTTCATAAATGAATCAACCAAGCACATAGCCACTGACACAAGAAGTGGTTCAAGCTAGTAGGATTGGTGCTAGAGCCAAAATCTGGTTGGGTAAATCCCCACAAAAACACTCGGACTAACAAGACAAGTACTACCACCCGCAAAGGTTCTGAGCTAACGTAAGAAAGATAGCCAGCCCTCTGATCATCAGAGAGTTTGACTTCTCTACACATAGAACCGCATAGAACTAAAAAGGTGTTGACTGAACTTTTACAAATCATCACAAATAACCCCCACAAGAATATTCCAGTGGTAACAAAGGAATGAGGAGTTTCATTAAGTTTAAAAAGAAAGGGCCCTCTTTCCCAACCATCTCGCCAACAGCGAAGGGGAGGCTTTACTATACTTGGGCAGAGAACTTGGAGAGGACCAAGTCTAGAATATCATCTATTCTCCACCATCAGTTAGGGTTTCAGGGTCATAGGAGGTTCACCTGGAATGATCCCCACTTTTGCCTAAGTCAGGGCAGGGGCGGGGCAGAGGGGAGGAGACCACCCTGACCTAACTTGCCCATTCTTCAAAGCTTTTCCTGCATAATAGATGCCAATTGTCACTGATTGCTCCCTTTCCTTCTCTCTAACTGCTTGGACTCTCTTTTACTATGCATTCGAAAGCTTCGTTGTGTATGACTTTGTGTCCATATTTGTTTTCTGGCCGATAAAGTCTTCTTTTGTGCACTCCTTGAAGACAGGGACTTTTCCGTCTTCTCCTATCCCCTTTCCCTTTCCTATTATATAATAGCTTTTCAATGAGTACTTATGGATTGAATGAATGAGCCTCAATACAGACAAGAGGACTAGCTTGAAGATGATGTTTCAGTGATTTTTTCTTCCTGGGGCCCCTAAATTGACGTAAATGATGACAGACAAGGAGGTGTTTTTCCCATCTCAGAGATCTCTCTGGTGATACTGCGGGAGGGCCACCATCTTTGTCGGGAGGGAGATTTTGGTATGATTCAGGAGATGTTGTCTTCAATCTAGAACCCCCTCCGCCAACCAAATAGGAGCCACAGAATGTTGTAGGAGGCATTTACAAAGTGACTCATGAACAAGTAGACATTGATACTGAGCGGGAGATTTTAATGTAAGTCCTATTGACAACTTGATCTGGGGTAGAGGTGAGACCTTGGATGAGGAAAAAAATTACATTTTTATGTCTATTAAATTCTAACTGGGATTAGACATTTCCTTCTCATGTTAGGAATCCAAAGGATTCACCAGATTACCAAAGGGGTCCATTGCTCAAAAAGATTAAGAAGCCCTTATGTAGAACAAGTCGGAACATAGGATTTTGGAGCTGGACAGCCACTCAGAGATCACCTAGAACCAGAGAATGAATGGATCACAGACTTAGAGCTGGAGGGGATCTTTGCAATCCAACTAGTGCCAGTGATTCTTACTTAACCCATAGACCCTTTCATAGGCTTTGGACTCTTCAAAATAATATTTTTAAATACATAAAAATAAAACACACATCATTATAAAGGAAGCCACTGATTTTGAAACCTGGTTATAAAAATATTTTTTGAAATAAGTTCATGGACTTCAGGTTAAGAACCCTGATCTAATCTAATCCCTTCATTTTACCAATGAGGAAATTGAGACACAGATTGAGTAACTTGCCCAGTGTCACATGGATAGCATAAGAAGCTTCTTCTTTGAACACCAGCCACTGCAAGTCCCTTCTTTTACAGCTAAAGAAACTGAGGCCCAGAATGGAGAAGTAACTTGCCTAAATTTACATAACTAGGCAGTGGCAGAGCTGAGAGTAGAACCCTGGTCTTCTGAAGTCTGGTCCCTTACTCTTTCCATCATATCATCATCATCATCATCATCATCATCATCATCATCGTCATCATCATCATCGTCACCATCGTCACCATCATCATCATCATCCCTGGTAAAGGAGTCTGAAAGAAGCAATCAGAGAGAGTTTAGAGGAGGAAGTGCCCTCTGATCCCCAACCCAGGCTATTTTCAGCTCTCATTACTCACTACCAGTTCCTGGCCCAATAGGATCGCCAATTCTCCCACCTGGCACCCCTCTCCACCTTGCCTTTTTCTTTCCAGACCTTGGTGACTTGAATGAAACTGTGGATGGGGCCCCTGTCCATGTCACAGGTGGAAACAATGGCAGAAGCTTCAGACTCGGAGCTGACAGAGCTGCTGGCTGAATTGCTTTCAAATAGTGGCCATTTATAAGTTAATGAATGAGAAAATAGGCAAATTACAAATACAGATTTTTCCCTAATGAGAGGAAAAGGCATTGTTTACTAATGCTTGCTCCTAATTATCTGTGTACAGTGGAGTCTCCTTTCAACACCACCACTACTCCACTATGCACCCACTTAATTGTAACCCTTTCCATGCCCAGGGCTGAGCAACTGCTGTGATTGAATCAGTGGAAATGATATCAGATACGATGCTTCCCCATGTCACTTGCTTTGCTGCTGTACCCAAAGGCCCGTGGGATCTTCCCACTTGACTTGTAGATGTAACCTTCTAGATTTTGTTGTTTCCTTTTTTAGAAAGTGAGCTTCTCGAGAGTATGCATTGTCTTTTCTGTTTGTAACCTCAGTATTTAACACTGTATTTTGGACACAGTAAGTGTTTATTATTTTTTTTTTCATTTATTCGTTATTAGTATTGAGTGCTAATGAAGTAGATCAGTATAAATGATGTATTTAATCATGCTAGCTTAATGTGGTGGATGGAGAGCTGAGTGACTTTAGAGAATGCCTATTCAGAAAGGTCAACGCTTAGCATTGCAAGAAGGAGTGTTGGGAGGGGCAGGTAGGTGGTGCAGTGAATAGAGCACCAGCCCTGAATTCAAATCCAGCCTCAGACATTTACTATCTGTGTGACCCTGGGCAAGTCACTTAACCACAATTGACTAAAAAAAAGTAATGTTAAGCCTAACATAGGAACAAACAAATCTATACGTAGAAATAGATTTGCAAAGTTCTGATTTCTGCCTGATTAAATGAGATCATATTTGAAAAGCACTTAGCCTAGTGCCTAAGACTATAAATATTTATCCTCTCCCTCCCCTGCCTCCTGGCCCAAGTGGTTCTGAGCTGAATCATATGTGGATAACAAAAGGGGGAGGGACTGGAACCTAGAGACCTGGGATAATACAGTAGTAGCTAACATTTATATAGCACCATTGTGTGCAAAGCACTGTGCTAAGCACCATGTAATTGTTATCTATTTTGATCCTCACAGCAACCCTGGGAGACAGGAACTACTATGAGTGTCCCCATTTTACAGATGAAGAAATTGAGGCAGCTGGAGGTGATGTGACTTGCCCAGGGTCACACAGATAGGAAGTACCTGAGGCTGGATTTGAACTCAGGTTTTCTTGATTCTGGGCCCACACCACTCTATGCACTGGCTTCCTTCAAGTATTTGGAGGTAGAAGATCTGAGATGGAATCTCAACTCTGGTACATACCGTCTGTGTGTCCTCAGAAGAGTCTTGTAATTTCCCTGGGCCTCGGTGTCCTCAGCTGTAAAATGCAGGGGTTGTAACAGCTTACTCTAAGAGTTGTCTCAGTTTTCTATCTGTGATGAACTCAAGAATACTCAGGCTAAAGAAAGGAGAGGGTTTATTACCCTCATTACAGAAAATTACAACATGATAAAAACTTGGCTCTGAATCCTGTGCTCCATGCGCTGTGCTGTCTGAGGAAGCTTGGGAAGACTTACATGAACTGACGCAAAGTGGAGGAAACTTCAGAAGAAGGAAAACAAAATATGCGATGAACTATAACCGTGTAAATGGAAAGAATAACAGGAACAGCAATAAAAACAAAACAAATTTGAATACGGTGTAATTAAAATAATTAAACTTAGCCCCAGATGAGGGAGAAGAAAGTCTTTCTCCCTTCCTTCTTTGCAGAGATGGGACTTTGGTTGTGGAATAGTGCATATGCTGTCAGACTTGGTTATGTTGGTTAGTTTTGCAGCACTGCTTTTTCACTTTTTTCCTTCATTGCTATAGGGGATGACTATTTGGGGAGGAGAGGGCTGTATTTGAAAATAAAGGTGATTTAAAAACAAATCAATAAAATAAAAAATAAATTTAATTAAATTAAGAACCCCTGAATAAGATAGTTTGTAATAAAAGATAATAAAAATAGATTTTTCTCAAAATTAAAAAATTAATAATGTTATCCTACAATCTCTTTTATCGATTTTGTTTCTTTTGAATAAGGGATAACATTTCCCGGCCATATTCATGTAAGGAGTCCCATTCCACTGAATTTCAGGGGTTACTATGAGACCTAGTCTTAGCACAGGGTTCATTGTATAAAAAGAGCTAGTCAGCCTCAACTCCATCCCCCAAACTCCTTTTAGAAGAAGGTCAAGCATTTTCTGGAATGCTACCGAAAGACTTGGTTCTCTGGGGAAACGCTCTGTGGAGGTGAGAGTCATCTGAAGAGAGGTGGTCTTTCTAGGTTTCCTTCCTGCTCTTGACTGATACAGGGAGACAAAATGTCTTCCAGATTGTGGGCCTTTTCTAGAACAATTTGTAGTGGAGAGATGGATATAATGTTTTCCAGGTTACTTCACTGAGTATCTGGCATAGGGTTCAGAGCTGGAAATTGGAGGTCATCCAACCCAACCCCAGCATTTTGCAAGACAACTAGAGCCTAGAGAGAAGGAGCTTGTTCTGCTTCACAACAGATTGCCATCAGAGTGAGAATTAGAAGTCCAAATCTACTGTTTCCTGGTCTAGTGTTCTTCTTGTTCAGGTTTCCATTATTATTCTGATCCCTGGTTAAGTCCAGAGTTCTGAAGAAAAGGTGAGACACCTTGGAGAGAGGGACGGAGAAAGCAAGCTCATTTCCAACTTATGTCCCTGATGCTAACTCAAACCTAGTCCTTGAGAGAATAGTAGGGTTACAAGTGTGTCCTCTTGTCTAGTTACTTCCTGTCTGGTTTTCTGTATTTCTCTCCATCTGCTGGGAGCTAGGCATGCTCCATCAATTGATCTCCATGGTGGGGATCAGTGGAAGAGAAGGCTTCTCAAAGACATCAAACTTTAATTTACTCCTTATATTTTTATCACCACCAAAGACACAGCACATCTTGTAGACTATGATAAAGGCTCTGTTCTGGATAAGGGATGGGGAGTGCCTCTCTGGGGTTAAGGAGACTTTATGTTTACTACTTGAAAGATTAATGGGTCACTCAAGCATCCCCATCTCATACATTTTTATGACAGTGTAGAGGAGTAAATGTGATGTATGCTCAAGGGAGAATGATAGGTTTAAATGTCTAACAGCTGCTCTTTGGAGGCTTGGGATGGCTTAAGTGTAGTTCCCACTTAGCACTTACCCTGCTCATCCTTGCAATTTACAGTGAGGGGCCTTTTCCTTATTGCTGTTTGTGCAGAAAGATAAAGGGGAAGGGGTTAGCCAATGTTGTTCAGTTATAGGTTGGACTAGATGACCTCCGAAGGCTCATCTACTTCTGAGATTCGATGATTCTGTGTTAGAGGCAGCATCCCAAGTCTAGGGAGCTGGAGTCCTGGGTAGGTTGCCATGAGCCCCAAGAAAAGTTGACTTAGAAAATTGTTTTAGAGATTGGCCTGTTTCCTTTGACTCTTTAATGCCTGTCTTCTATTGGAATCTCAGAGGTCCAGAATTCAGCAAGCATTAATTGCCTAATAAGTACCAGGCACCAGGAATACAAATGTCAGCATGTACTCTAGAGTGCTTATCCCAAATCTCACTCACACTGATGAGTCAGGTCCCCAGAAGATGGCTACTACCATTCTCCTTGGGGCTCTATTCTTAGGTGTGGGAATGGTGGTTATCTAATGCTATCGCTCATGATCCCTGAATTGCATGCTTCCTACTTGTGATTATACAGTTAGCCCTTCCACATTATGACTTTCCCCATCACAGTTTCATTAAATGAGAAATTAAATGAGAATTTTTTGGGAGTGTTGTAGAAGCTGCAGATGACAGGCAAACGCCAGCAGATGATGACACAGAGCCTATGACCAAATACTTAACTCAAATTTTACAATAAGGTACTATAAACATCCCATAAGAGAAAAAGAAAAAAATTCAGACTTCATCTCTAGTATGAAAGGAAAATTTGATGCAGATTTTTCAGATCATTAAGGTGCCACTCCCCTAACCCCTGAGATGTGGAAAGGATAACTGTATCTTGTTTATCATTTACTTGGCTAGTTTAATTACTTATGGAAAGGAATATTTGTTATGGTACAATAGTGAGAAAAATTGTTAAAAAATATTCTTCCAAAAGTCACCCTCCTACCAAATGCATAAAGAGTCCAAGAGAAAGTAAGCTCGAGATTAGAGGTCATATATGGGGAAGGGGCAAGTTGCAGTTCCTGTACACTGGAAGTCTTTTTCTTCCTGTCCAATAATAGAATTATTGTTATTATTATTCTACACTAATTAACATATTATTATTATTATTATTATTATTATTATTCTTTAATGGAATTCCTAAGACAATCCCCTTGGGCAAGGCATAGCTCCTTTGTTGAGATATAGGTGAAGGTCTCAAACAGAAAATGATGAGCTCTCAAGCTCACTCTGTCATAGCCTCATCCCCCACTCCCAAATCATTCCCAGACAGAGGAAGGGAGCTATCAGGACAAATAGTATGGGATAATTTGAACATTAGGGAGCAGCGGGGGGCAAGTGTTTATAGTGTCTTCAATAAGTAACCTACCTACCAGCTTCCCATAATAGAAGTATTGTGTTAGGTCGAGCCTGGTGTGTGTGTGTGTGGAGGGTGTGTGTGTGTGACAAATCATAGATTATTGGAGTTGGGAGGGAGCCCAACCTCACTTTGACCAGTAACTCCTTCTTATGGCATTCCCAACAAGTGGTCATTTAGCTGAAGACCTTCAGAAATGGGAAATACTGCTTCCTGAGGCAGCCCACTCCATTTGGGGACAACTCTAATTACCTACAAGTTTTCCTTCATAGGGAGCCAAAATTTGCCTCCCTCTAATTTCCATCTACTACCCACAGTTCTGCCCTCTGGGGCCAAGGAAATCAAGTTCAATTCTTCCATATTTTAGCCTTTCAAACACTTGAAGACAGCTTATCATACATCCCACTCTTAATTTTCTCCTTTTCAATTAGCTCAATGGATCTTTAGGTAGAAAGTCTCCCTAACATCCTGTTTGCCCTCCTCTGGACATATTCCGGCTTTGTAAGACCCTTTATCCTTTTCTTTCTCAGGATTGGGGTGAGGAGGGGTCAGGGGAGACCTCCAGTGGAAATGAGCACTGTTTTTTGTTAATCAATCTCTCATCACTGTGCTATTTACAACAGGAAGTCCTAAAGTTCTGAATATTGTGTCTGATTCTGTGTGCCAAATGAAGGACATTGGATAAGGATAAGCATAAGGGTAAAGATAAGACTAAGGATAAGGATTAGGATAAGGACCAAGGACATTGGACAAGGATAAACCTTTCTTCAAAGTCCTACTCCGATGCTAGATGACCCTATGTTCCTGAAGGTTATACCTGTGGATCATCAGATCCAGTAGGTTCTACCATGTTAAAAGGGATTAGAATGTGGACCAAGCAATAGAAGATGTCTATTTTCCAAGTAGGGACAGGATCATTACCTGTAAATTCCCCACTTGGGTGATGAATTCCTTGGCAATGAAGAAAGAATGTGAAATGGTCATCAATCCCTCTTCTGCTTCTGAAGTGATGATGATAGAGTGGTTGAAAAAGCATTCACTTCAATGTTGAAAAAGGGGGCATAGATCGCTAAGAATGACTTGGCTTTTAGACTGCCTATAAACATTAATTTAATTGTGGGTACCCTAAATGTAAAATTCTTGTCCGGTGACCAATGAATGGACTTTCTACTGGAGGAATGGAATCATTCATTCTGGATATTCTTTTTTATAAATGAAACTAGAAGACAAAGGAAGGTGTGGCTTGCAGGTTCTCCTTAGAGAGGCAAAGGAGTTAGTTGAGTTAGTTTGATTGTGAAATCAAAGGCAACCAGAAACTTTATTTTGTGGTCTACTTAGTCACCTTGTATTGCATGCAGTGTTTGTGATAAACATTATAGTAAGACCACTGTGAAGAAAGCTATTGATTTCTGTGCCAATATAGGTTGCTGAAGAATAGGAAGCAGAGAAGCTGTAAGAAGAATTGATACAATCCTCCCAATTTTATCTACACATGCTTTAATACTTGATTTCAATGTAAATCTGGGCAAAAAAGATGCTGGTGAAAATATGGTTCTAGAGAAAGAAATTAGAAAGTCAGTCCTTATAGACTATACAGAGGCTTCATGGCAATGTATCATGGAATTTTAAAAAAGAAAGTCAGGAGCCACTGAACATAGTGAGGACTAGGCATAATTACAAAAAAAGTTACTGATTATATTCTCACAGGAAGTTACTGGCTACTAACGGAGGAGTCATTTTCAAATAAGCTATTTGTGTACAGTCATAATGCTGACTTGTTAGAGCAAAAATCAAAGACAATTCCAAATTGGAAGAAATAATATAAATGAGGTGATATGGCATGCAGTTGAAACCACAATACCCTAACCTATTAAAAAAAGTTTTTTACCTCTCAAAATTGGAAACAGATGAAAGGACAGAGGCTAACACAGAATATCACCATTTCCTAGGGAATTTTAATCAATGTAAATCAGTTATCACAATGAGAAGACCAAAAAAGTCTCGAGATTTCTGAGCAGCATCACTGTGCCACTCAGAGCAACAGACTTGGAGAAGGAAGCACAGAGTTCAAATTCAGCTTCAGTAGCTATATGACCTTGAGCAAGTCACTTAACTTCTACCTGCCTTAGCTTCCTCGTTTTCAAAATGAGGGTAATAATAGCACCTACTTCCCAGTGCTGTTGTCAAGATAAAATGAGACAACATTTGTAAAGTGTCTTTCAAACTTTAAGGTACTACATAAGTGCTAGCAGTTATTATGATCCAGCAAACATTTGACCTCTTTACAAATTGGAGATATATGGTAGTTAGTGACATAGCAGTTTAAAGTGCAGACCCATTTTAAAAATCCTATGGAAGAGCACAGAGGAAGATTATGAAAGATATCACCTCATAAAACTGAGAAACAATGGAATGGAAAACAAGTTTACAGAGAGCTTGACAAGAGACAAAATGAAATTAAATCATCCCAAGGGCATTTAAGGTTGAAACAGCAAGAAGGACACAGACAAAAATTGGAAAAGATCTGTTAAAATTTTTATCACAAATTCTTTTCTTCATCCATGACAGTGGAATCACCACAATTATACTCTCATATCATATCCTCATAATTGTACTGGATGAGGAAGCAGAAATGATACTAAAAAAATAGAGATGAGTAGAGCTGGTGGACTATACTGTGTACTTTAGGGAAGAAGGCCAAGGAAGTCCATACTACAAGTAACATTATTTTGAGTTTCTTAAGAGACTGGTTCAAAAAAAGATCTAAAAAAATGATATTCAAGTCTTGGGGAAAAATCATGGACCATATTATTACCCCTAAAAGGCAGCTGCAATAACTACTGAGCCATATGACTAATTTTCTGTCTCTACAAAATTTTTATGAGAATAATCTACATATATATCAAGGGCATCCTTGGTGAAGGCATGAGAATAGAAGAGTCAGGCTTTCACAAATGATATGCTATAGCAGCCCACATCTTTATAGTCACACCATGCTTTTTGCATATTTTCCGTAAAAAAGCATTTGACTTAATAGAAAAAATTCTGTCTTGTTGGACAGTTATGTCCAACCAAGTGCTTTTCATGTGTATGTCAAAAATCATATAAGGTTCCTTTAAAGAGATTATAGTAGAAATAATTCCATTTGACAACACTCTGTTTATTGATTCCAAGTGAAACATAAAATAGAAGACATATATTAGGCAAACACATTTGACACTTTTATGCCAATTATGACATTTTTATGTCCAATGCAAAGTTCAAATGGAAGAAGGATTCCCTATAGAAGAAAAGTTTTCCAGGAGCTCCTCTTTGGGAATGACATTATGCTTGCATAAGTCCCAGAATATTTCCTAGAATATGAGAGCTATAATCACTCAAAAGAGTTTAACTCAACCGTCTACATAAGAAAAATCAAGTGGATAAGTCCTGGTATCCATTCCATAATATGCAGTTAAATAGACAACCCAAAGAGCTCATCTCTCTGTCTCTCTCTGTCTCTCTGTCTCTGTCTCTGTCTCTCTCTGTCTCTGTCTCTCTCTGTCTCTGTCTCTGTCTCTCTCTCTCTCTGTCTCTCTCTCTCTCTCTCTCCTTTTCTCTCCCTGTCTGTCTCTGTCTCTTTCTCTCCCTCTCTTTTGCTTGTCCAATAAGTTTATATCTTGGTCTGAAATTTTTTTATAGAAAATTACAGGTTGCAATGGTTTAGCTATCACCTCAACTCTCTTGGACTCTGAGGAAACTTTTCTTCTGAGCAATCTGATCTTTCTTTTGGGCAAGGGATGTTTTGGTATGGCTCTATCTTTTCTTTCTAAACTTTCCTCTCGAGTTTCTTTTCATAGACTGGATTCTCTCACAAACCAGCATGTGTTTTCCTGTACATCTCCTCCACTGTGTCAGTAATTATAGTGTTCTTAATGTACTGTGAGGATTGTTTTTTATAAGCATCTTCTACTTCTTCCATTAGATAATGCATAAAATCTGCAACATTCTGGCCCATGATGCGCTTATGATGTACTTCAACAATGAACTCTTTGTATTCTGAATCATAATCAGGGGATTGTTATTGTAAGGAATAGACGAACCATCATCCACAGCTCAAGTTCAAAAGACTGCTTCCACTGGGAGTTCTGGCAAGATGTGCATCCAGGTGGCACAGAAAAGTGCTAGGCTGACCAGCAAAGCTTTCTACGTTGCATTCATCTCCAGTCTCTTCCACCCGACGTTTATGTATCTTGTTCATACCTAATTTATTAAGAAGCATGAAGGCTAGGAGCAGGACATTATAAGAAGCTGTAGCCTACTTTGTCAGGCCAACCTTCACCCCATACTTTGTTAATTCAGCATATCCATCTAAATATCTGTCTGTCTGTCTATCTATGCATCCACCAATCCATCTATTTACTTATATCCATATATAAATATTTATGTATGTGTGTGTATATACAACAGACATCTCTATATTCATTTTTCTATATCTTTATCTATAGCTATCTTTCTATCTATGCATCTACTAATTCATCTATTTATCTTCATATATAGATATTTCTGTATGTGTGCATATATACATACACACATATATCTATATTCTTCTATCTGTATCTGTATCTATAGCTATCTATCTATCTATCTATCTATCTATCTACCTACCTACCTATCTATATCTTGAAGAGACACTCTGAATAGACAATGAGTTGGGCCCTGAACTGAATAGGAGGAAAGTAGGCTGGATTCCCTGTGGGAAATTGTGCGGTTCTTTTAAATATCTTCAACTTTGTCATGGGGGCATGGCTGAACACATTATGGTATATGAATGCAATGGAACACCATTATGCCATCGGAAATGATGAAAGAGGTGGGTTAAAACCTGGGGAGACTTGTATGAACTGATACCAAGTGAAGTGAGCAGAATCTGAACAATTTATACAATAGCAGCAACAGTGTGAAAACAAATAACTTTGAAAGCCATAAGAACTCTGATCAACTCAATGACCAATCATGATTCCAGAGGACCAATGATGAAACATGCCACCCATTGTGTGACAGAGAGGCGATGGACTCAGGATGCAGAATGAGGTGTATAGTTTTTGGACATGGCCAACATAGGGACTTTTGTGGGGCAGGGGTTGACTATGCTTATTTATCGCAAGGGTTTTGTTTTTTTTCTTTTTCAATGGTGGGGAGGGGGTGGGAGGGAGAGAAAATCGATTTCTGTTCATTGAAAAAAAGAATCCTCAAGCTTCTTCCTGAAACAAGGGCCCATCTTTTAAACTCCAATTAACCTTCCAGTGAGGCTATTATGGAATATGACTGTCTCAGAAGAATTAAAGTTGAATGGTACCTAAAGGGTCATGGACAGGGTGCCCGGCAAGAGTGAATAGACTGCTACACATTACTGTTAAAGAATTGGGAAGGAAAAGTGGCATCAAAAACAACATCAGAGATGAATGACCAGAAGAGGTTAATTGGTCATGTAGTAATAAAGAGAATAACTTACACACCGCCTATATATCCCCTTGGTATTTGATCCAATGTCAAGAGATCTAGAGGAAGGCCTTCAGGATTTTGGATGGACCTCCTCAGGAGGATTTATGAGAGGACATAGGTGACCCACACATGAGATCAGAAGTTATGGATGGGTTACAATTTTCAGCACTAGAGAAAATTCCCATACCAGAGATCTCACAGATATACTGTTGTTCAGTCACATCCAGCTCTTTGTGACCCCATTTGGGGTTTTCTTGGCAGAAATACTGGAATGGTTTGCCATTTCCTTCTCTAGCTCATTTTATAGATAAGGAAACTGAGGCAAACAGGGTTAAGTGACTTGCCCAGGGTCACACAACTAGTAAGTGTTTAAGGTTACATTTGAACTCATGTCCTTCTGACTCCAGGCTGCTCTATCCACTGTGCCACCTAGTGGCCCCATTAATAAGCTTGAATGCAAAAACTTGTGGAACTGAGTGGTACAAACTAAAAATAAAAAATCTAGAAAAAGAGAAGATATGCCCGATTATGTTAGTCGTAAGCAATCTCCCAATTCCACTGACCTTTCATAATACTTACTGACTGTATCCTCGGATTGTACTGAGTGTACCACTGGACACACATTGCCTGGTTATTTGTCATCCTGAATGATATATTCATCTAGAATTTAGTAATTAGATTTGGCCATAAGGAGCTTGTATTAATAGAGATTCACTGGATAAACAAAGAATGAAAAAAATAAGCTTGATGCCGTCTGGAAGAAGACCGTCCAGATAGAGAAAGGTGTCATAGGCTCCCCAAGTGGGTGATACTGCCCTTGGGGGGGTGCTGGAATAATCCAGGGGGGTGGTAGTAGCCTCGAGTGCAATTAGGGTGTGTTGAATAAAAATAAGGAGGTGGTGGAAACATAAGGAAAGAAGAGAAGAAAATTTTGAAAAATTGTTGGTACATGTTTCATCTGTTTCCAAATAAACACACAGAATGAAAGTTATAACTGATCACTGATCAAGTCCTCTGACAGGTCTTAACAACCCAAGTGTTGGCAGGAGAGTGTGTTGCACATTGTTGGGAAGTACAACGTGCTTTGGAGGGAATATGTGCATGTAATGACTTGTTTACAGTGCAATACTATCCCGTTATATGATGCAACATTGTGTCATTAACATTTCAATGCAGGAAAACCCCCCACAAATTTACAATAAATTATTAAATTTAAGCTGCATAATTTTAAAAAATTGTTATTTTTTGAAATGATGGAATTAAAAAAAACCATTAAAGGGTTAAATAAAGGTGATTTTGGGGCCGGTAGGTGTTGAGTAATTTTTTTTTCTTTTAAAGGGGGAAGTAGGCCAAATAAGTTTGAGAACCTCTGGTATAGATGGTGAGAATCAGCTGAAGGAGCTAGAGAAGAAAAAGCATAATAGCTGCCTTCAGTTAGGTGGTGTAGTGGTTAGAGCAGCAGGCCCAGAGTCAGGAAGACAGTTCAAATATAGCCTCAAGCTCTTATTTCTATGTGATCCTAGTCCAGTCACTTAACCACTGTCTGCCTCAGTTTCCTTATCTGTAAAATGGGGATAATAATAGCACCTACTTCCCAGGGTTGTTGTGAGGGTCAAATGAAATAATAATTCTATAACATTCAGCACTGTGCCTATTTAGCACCTAGCAAGCATGATATAAATGTTAGTTATTATTATTAATTAGAAGAACACTTGTTTTGCTTGGCCCTAAAAGGCATAACTAAGAACAGTTGGTAGAAGCTGCAGAAAGAGAGATCTAGGTAAGGAAAAACTTCCTAACAAGGAGTTTTCCGATAAGAGAATGAGAGGGCACAAGGGGTCACAAGGAAAGGCTGGATGACCACTGGCCAAGTACGTTGTACCAGACTCTTGTTCAGGAATGGCTTGCATTATGTGGTCTTTTTAGCTCCTTTCCAATTCGGGTTCCATAGTTCTCAGTCTGACAACGTCCTTGGTTGTTACCACTAATGGTTTGGGCCAGTGGTGGGTACATTTTGACCCAGTGGCCAAGCTTAGCTCTCAGATGCAATTTATCCAGTCTTCAGAGGGTCAGAAAGGCTACAACCAAGTGGATAGTTTTCCCCTCAAGGGCTGCAGTTGTTTTGAATAAAGTTTTATATTCTCCACTCTTAAATTAAAAGTTAAGTGCAGAACACTTTATATTTCTTTAAGAATAAGGATAGCAAGTGGAGCTTTGATTTTATTGGTATAGGGAACTCCCCTACTAGTGCAGGCGGGAACTTTCTCCACAACTTACATTCTCACAGAGCACTAATAGGTCAGTTGACTTGCCCAGAGTCACATAGCCAGTAGGTGTCAGGTGCAGGATTTGAAGCCAGGTCTTCCTGAATCTGAGACCAGATCTCTATCTTCTGTGCCTTGTTGTTTTTGTGAGTGTGCCATATTGGGCCTTTGGCCTTCCCTTGTATAGGTAAAACATGCCATGATGAAGCCTTAGTGTTCTCTGCATTATTGATTTAATTCTTTTGTGAAACCGCCTCTAAGTCTACAGTTTTTTTAAAAAATTTAATTTATTTAATATGTTTAGTTTTCAGCATTGATTTTCACAAGAGTTTGAATTACAAATTTTCTCCCCATTTCTA
Source organism: Trichosurus vulpecula (assembly GCF_011100635.1). Classification (NCBI taxonomy): domain Eukaryota; kingdom Metazoa; phylum Chordata; class Mammalia; order Diprotodontia; family Phalangeridae; genus Trichosurus; species Trichosurus vulpecula. Next base: position 57,597,665 of record NC_050580.1, read on the forward strand.
CCCTCCTGCCCACTCCAAGATGGCATATATTCTGGTTTCTCTGTTCCCCAGTCAGCCCTCCCTTCTGCCACCCCACTCACCTCGCATCCCCTTTTCCCTTACTTTCTTGTAGGGCAAGATACATTTCTATGCCCCATTGCCTTTGTATCTTATTTCCTAGTTGCACGCAAAAACCTTTTTTTTGAACATCTGTTTATAAAACTTTGAGTTCTAAATTCTCTCCCCTCTTCCCTCCCCACCCACCCTCCCTAAGAAGGCAAGTAATTCAACATAGGCCACATGTGTATCATTATGTAAAACCCTTCCACAATACTCATGTTGTGAAAGACTAACTATATTATGCTCCTTCCTAAGCTATCCCCCTTTATTCAATTTTCTCTCTTGACCTTGTCCCTTTTCGAAAGTGTTTGTTTTTGATTACCTCCTCCTCCTATCTGCCCTCCCTTCTATTGTCCCCCCTTTTTTATCTTCTTCCCCCTTCTTTCCTGTGGGGTAAGATACCCAATTGAGTGTGTATGTTATTCCCTCCTCAGGTCAAATCCATTGAGAGCAAGATTCACTTATTCCCCCTCACCTGCCCCCTCTTCCCTTCCTACAGAACTGCTTTTTCTTGCCACTTTTATGTGAGATAGTTTACCCCATTCTGTCTCTCCCTTTCTCCCTCTCTCAATATATTCCTCTCTCGTCCCTTAATTTGATTTTATTTTTTTGGATATCGTCCCTTCATATTCAACTCACCCTGTGCCCTCTGTCTGTATATGTGTCTGTATATATATCCATATATATACGTATACATATATATATATATATATATATATATATACACACACATACATATATTCCCTTCAGCTACCCTAATACTGAGGTCTCATGAATCATACACATCATCTTTCCATGTAGGAATGTAAACAAAACAGTTCAGCTTTAGTAAGTCCCTTGTGATTTCTCTTTCTTGTTTACCTTTTCATGCTTCTCTTGATTCTTGTGTTTGAAAGTCAAATTTTCTATTCAGCTCTCGTCTTTTCACTGAGAAAACTTGAAAGTCCTCTATTTTATTGAAAATCCATATTTTGCCTTGGAGCATGATACTCAGTTTTGCTGGGTAGGTGATTCTTGGTTTTAATCCCAGCTCTGTTGACCTCCAGAATATCTTATTCCAAGCCCTTCAACCCCTTAATGTAGAAGCTGCTAGATCTTGGGTTATTCTGATTGTGTTTCCACAATACTCAAATTGTTTTATTCTGACTGCTTGCAGTATTTTCTCCTTGACCTGGGAGCTCTGGAATTTGGTGACAATATTCCTAGGAGTTTTCTTTTTGGGATCTTTTTCAGGAGGTGATTGGTGGATTCTTTCAATTTCTATTTTACCCTCTGGCTCTAGAATATCAGGGCAGTTCTCCTTGATAATTTCTTGAAAGATGATATCTAGGCTCTTTTTTTGATCATGGCTTTCAGGTAGTCCAATAATTTTTAAATTATCTCTCCTGGATCTATTTTCCAGGTCAGTGGTTTTTCCAATGAGATATTTCACATTATCTTCAATTTTTTCATTCCTTTGGTTCTGTTTTATAATATCTTGATTTCTCTTAAAGTCACTAGCTTCCACTTGCTCCAATCTAATTTTTAAGGTAGTATTTTCTTCAGTGGTCTTTTGGACCTCTTTTTCCATTTGACTAATTCTGCCTTTCAAGGCATTCTTATCCCCATTGGCTTTTTGGAGCTCTTTTGCCATTTGAGATAGTCTACTTTTTAAGGTGTTGTTTTCTTCAGTATATTTTTCAGTATTTTTTGGATCTCCTTTAGCAAGTCATTGACTTGTTTTTCATGGTTTTCTCGCATCATTCTCATTTCTCGTCCCAATTTTTCCTCTACTTCTCTAACTTGCTTTTCCAACTCCTTTTTGAGCTCTTCCATTGCCTGAGACCAGTTCATGTTTTTCTTGGAGGCTTTTGATGTAGTCACTTTGACTTGGTTGACTTCTTCTGGCTGTATGTTTTGGTCTTCTTTGTCACCAAAGAAAGATTCCAAAGTCTGAGTCTGAATCTGAGTCCATTTTCGCTGCCTGGCCATGTTGCCAGCCAACTACTTGACCCTTGAGTTTTTCGTCGGGGTATGACTGCTTGTAGAGTAGAGAGTACTTTGTTCCAAGCTTGAGGGGATGCGCTGTTGTTTTCAGAGCTATTTCTATACAGCCAGCCCTGCCACACCAGTGCTCCTCCTCCCCCAAGAACCGACAACTCAGACCACGACTCAGATCTTAAGCAGGCTCTGCACTCCTGCTCTGATCTGCCACTTAATTCTGGGCCAGAAGCAATTGCAGCTGTAGTTCTGTAGCTGCACCACCCCCACTGCTCCTGGGGCGGTGGCTGGTGAACTCCTTTCACTTTGTCCCCCACAGCTTTTCCCACTAACCTTCTCTGTTGTCTTTGGTGTTTGTGAGTTGAGAAGTCTGGTAACTGCCACAGCTCACTGATTCAGGGTGCTAGGGCCTGTTCTGCCCAGTTGGTCTGGGTGCAGCCCATGCTGGGCTCTGCTCCCCTCTGCTTCCAGCTCTGTGAGCAATAGATGTTACCTGGTGACCATCCAGGCTGTCCTGGGCTGGAGTCCTGCTTCCCTCTGCTATTTTGTGGGTTCTGCAGTTCTTCTCTGTTGTCTTTGGTGTTTGTGGGTTGAGAAGTCTGGCAACTGCCACAGCTCACTGATTCAGGGTGCTAGGGCCTGTTCTGCCGGGCTCCTGGTCTGGTTGGTCCAGGGACAGCTCATGCTGGGCTCTGCTCCCCTCTGCTCCCAGTTCTGTGGGATAGACCTTACCCAGCAACCATCTAGGCTGTCCTGGGCTGAAGCCCTGTTTCCCTCTGCTATTTTGTGAGTTCTGCAGTTCTAGAATTTGTTCAGAGTCATTTTTTCCCAGTTTTTGGAGGGACCTGGAGGGGAGCTCATGCAAGTCCCTGCTTTCCAGCTGCCATCTTCTACAGTTTAAATGGACCGGGACACTACCCATCTTTACTTGTATCTCCCATAGTGCCAAGCACATAAAAGGACCTAAAAGAAATGTACTTTCAGGTGCCAAGGTCAGTTTGCTTTTCCACTATGGAAAGGGAAACACCCAAATAAAGTTGTTGTTTTATGTGCTTGTTGCTATTGATTAGACTATAAAAATGGCTCCTTTCCCATTAGTGCATGATCATGGATGAGTGTAATCAGATCAGCTAATTGTTATCTTGGCAGGAACTAGGACCCAAACCTAGTACAGGACATGTAAGTTTCCATGGGGACAACTGAGGTTGGAATATGGATGGCACAGGCAGCCTCTGGGCTTCAGGAATCTTAGCAACCTCTAGCTCTTTGTCCAGGATTTCAGGTTTCTAGCACCCCTGTGCTCTACATATCATAGGGAGGGTTTTAAATGATTTTGTAAAAACTGCAAATGTACAAGGTAATTGAATCTTCTGTTTTATTACCCTGAGCAGCCTGGACCTTACTCAGCCTCCCCCTCACTCACAGCGCTGCTTGAATCAAGTTGGAAATGTTTGTACTGGTAATATATAGGACTTAATTAACCTGAGCTTTTATAGCATTTCCAATGTAAGGTTGAAGCTAACTTCCAGAAAGCTTCAGGAAGTGGGGGGCAGGGGCAGAAGGTGTATGCGTGACTTCGTGTGCGACACTTGCTGTCTTTCCCACCCTGCTACCTATCTCTAGTACTTTAATAAGCACTTAATAACCTCGGGCCGAAGGTACACCATTCCTTCCTAATCACTGGTGGGAGGAAGCTTCAGGCTCCCTCCCTCCCCTCCCAGCCCCCAACCCACACCTCCGAGCAGCTGGGGGCAGGGGGGGAGGGCAGCTAAGCTTTGCAGCCAACCCCAGCATGTGCTTGTTCCCGACCCATCACTTAGCAAAGGTTAATGCCATTTGCTATGGTGAGAAGCTGATGAAGTAATGATTAATATACTTGCTGGATGCAGATGGATTTCACTGATCAAACACAAACAAATCCTCAGAACAAGCTTGGGCAAGGTATTTCACATGCTAGGAGACCAAGGTGAGGACTTCCCCATTGCACTTTTCATTCCTTTCCCCTCCCCCGGCTCACCCTGAAATAAAGGGAAAGCTATTCCCTTGAGTTCATCTCTTAGACTGGACTCTTCAAAACAAACCAATAGAGAGAATCCTCTCCAGATAATGGCCTGGAGTCCTCCCCTGCCCCCACTTGGACATGAGCACAGGGGCCCCTGGTGGAATGGGACAGGATGGGACAGGGTGGGACAGGGTGGGACAGAATGGGACAGGGCAGCCAAAGGCGCTTCACGCTTTGCAACCAAAGGGGGCAGTCAATAAATGCTTCTCGCCAACCAAGTAAATGCTTCTTGTGTCATCACCCTGCATCAGCCAGCCCATAAATCCTCCAAGGAAGCTAAGTGGTTACATCACACCTAAACTCTGCTTAATTATTCGATTTGGAAATAAAAAGCCAGGTGTTAATTGACTCTCTCTCCTTCTACCACTTTTGTACTGCCCTGGCCCCATGATAGCTTTTAGCCTCACAGTTAATAAAAGTTTGGGATTTGACCCCAAGTTATGGGGCTGGGAATCCAAGGGCAGAAGTAGGGACCAAAGGCCTTTGGCAGCTCTGGTGGTACTCTGTGTCCCAAAGGCTCCTTTCCCTCCAGGGCTAGGGCAAGGGAAGATGACTAGAAGACGAGCTCCTTCCCTCTTTGTTACCCAAAAGGACTAGAATGAGGAAAGGATTAGTTTTCTATAATGAGGGTAGTAAACCCTCTCCCAAATTCTTCCTGTTCTTAGCCTGAGCATTCTAGAGTTCATCACAGATAGAGAATGGAAAGGGAGCTCAGAGCAAACTGGTCCAACTCCTCCATTTTACAGATGGGGAAACTGAGACCATGAGACTTACATGACATTTCTGGTCACACAGGTAGTATGTGACAGAGCTGAGACTCCATCCCAGATCTTCTGACTCCAAGTCCAGAGCAAGAGCTTACACTGGAATGAAGCCAGGTGATCATCACAGAGCTCTGGGTTCTAGTCCTTCCCTTTTTCTTCATCTACATATGATCAGGTTCAGAACTACTTGAGCCAGGAGGCAGGGGAGGGAGGGAAAAATTAACATTTATACAGTGCCTACTTGTGCTAGGTACTGTGCTATGCACTTTACAAATATTGGCAGAAATCAGAACCTTGCAAATCCATTCCTACGCATTATCTAACACCCCTTCTAACAATGTGCAAGGAGGTTGCTTCCTGAGAGATGGCGGAGGAAGCTGAGATGGAGGTAGAACTGGTGGTTTGGGGGAGGGGGTGCAGCCCCTATCAGTGCTCTTGTAGTTGGTCAGCAGTTGGTCTTGGTGGTGGTAAGGAAGGTGGCCCTTTTTCCATACGGATTGTTCCCCTCATCGATGACTGTAAGTCCTCGGCTGGAAGCGAGGCCAGTGGTCTAGGGGATGCTGCTATTCCCAAGGCTCTTGGGTTCAGTGTCCCGAGTTATCTTCACTGGGGTCAGAGTGTAGGTAATGGTTGGGGTGGTGGTGTTGGTTTGACCTCCTGGCCTTGGGGTGCCTTGCTGCTTTCGTGGTAGCCCACTTGACCAGTAGGTGGCAATTAATGTGCACTTGTGGGGATGGCTGGCCCTTTGTCCACAGAGGTTGTTACCCTTGATGAAGGCTGCTGGGGCTAGACAGGATATAGGGCAAGTAGTCTATGAGGAACTAACTGCTTGAAGATTCAGAGTCTCGGGCTACCTCCGTCAAAGCCCAAGGGGAGTTGGTGGTCAAGATGGTATTAACCATTTGACTCGCCTGGCAGCCCATGCTGCCTTCCGTCTCTCCCTCAGGGCATCCTACTGCTTTATATATCAAAGAGTCCACATCTGAAGAGTCACTTTCAATCCCAAGAAAGAGAGACCCTCTGTCAGAGTCCTTTCCCCAAAGTCCTGCGCTCCATGGCTCTTGTCTACAATTCCAGGGAAAATGTGGGGGAGTGGGAAAACATAGACCTAAATCAAGGGATAATCCCAAAGCTCATTGTGTGTGTGTGTACGTATGTGTGTGGTATATACATATATGTATGTATATATATATGTGTGTGCATATAGAGATATATGTGCATATAGATGGTTTTTAAAACTGGATTCGGTCAGGTCCACATAAACATGTACATATTGGAATCTTGTAAATCTAGTTTTGTATATTGCCTTACACGATTACTTGCAGCCTTCAGTATTCGGCTCCCTGAATGGGCATTCTGCAAGTCTACTCGAATCTCTATTACCTACATTCAGCTAGTATGAATGAATAAATAAATGAAAAAACATTTATTATTAAGCCCTTCTACACACATTCACGTACTTGACTTTGAAGTCCAGCTTTTTAAAACCAGATTTACCTTCCTCATTATATTTTGCCTCAGTAAACATAGAAAGAGGCATCCCAGAAGTGTGCTGGGGGGTGGGAGTGTGGCAGCCTGGGTGTCTCTGGAGGCAGAAGACCTGAGTATAAATCCCACTCATGACACTCACTACTTTGTGACTTTGGGCACATTTAACCTTTCTGGGCCTCATTTTCTTAATCTGGAAAATGGGTTTGTTGGACTGAAACAGGACCATAAATTTAAAACTGGAAGGGATGATCGGTGTCATCTGGTTCAAATCCTTTGTTTTATAGATGCTGAAAAGGAAGCCTGGAGAAGCTCATTGATTTTCCCAAGGTCACACATGCAGAAACAGCAGAATTCAGGTCCTAAACAGCACCAATGTGCACTTTCATGGGCCACTAGGTGGCTCAATGGATCAGGTTCTGGGACCTGAAGCCAGGAAGAATTCAAATCCTCCATAGCTTTGGGTCTCACTGCTCAGCTCCCAGGACCACTGTCCCACTGTCACTGGGACGCTGCCTCCTGTTGTCCAGCTCCTTTGTTGGCTTCCAAAGTTCTGTCACTTTCCAGAAATGGCTCTTGTTATCATCCCCAGGCATCATCTCTCTAACAGTATGGAGAAACCACTTTAAAGTTTTTGTGTGAATCACCTGAAAATATCCCTCCAGATCAGCGGGCCACTATTCTTCTGAAATCTTCTCTTGGAAGCTAGGTGGCACAGTGAATAAATAAAGTGCTAGGGCTGGAGTCAGGAAGACCTGAGTTCAAATGTGACCTCAGACATTTAGTAGTTGTGTGACCCTGGGCAAGTCACTTAACCTCTGCCTCAGTTTCTTCAATTGTAAAATGAGGACTACAATAGCACCTAGTTCCCAGAGTTGTTGTGAGGATCAAATGAGATAATATTTATAAAATACAAAATTATAAAATTTTATGCAATTCAAAAATATGAATTTTTGTACTTCATAAAATGTCAAACCTTAAAGGGCTGTATAAATGCTATTTGTCTTTACTGTTGTCATAATTATGCCTTCTCTTGAAAACTTCCAGTGTGGGGGAGCCTATAACCTCCTGAGGCAGTCAGTCCCTGTCTTGATAGCTCTGTTAGCAAGTTGAGCCCAGATCTCCCTCTGTATGTCTTCTATTATTCGATCTGCCTGCTAGGGCCAAGTGGAAGAAGCCAGACCCTTCATCAGCAGGACAAGACTTCAGATATTTGAAGACAGCTATGAAGTCCTCTCCTCCAATTCTTTCTACCCATATGAAATGTATGAAGATGTCTCATATTCTTTCATCATCTTGGTCATTCTTTTCTGGACACATTCTAGCTTGTCAAGGTTCTACCTAAAATATGGTACCCAGAACCAAACACGGTACTTCAGATGCATCTGACCAGGTGAGAGCACCTGCTACTCCCTCATTTTACACATGAGGAAGCAAAGACTCTTTGAAGTAGCCAACGTGGCGGCTACTTAATGGCAATTCCCAAGTCCCCCTTCTCCCGTAATCTCCTGGCTCATGATAAGTCTCAGAATAACTGTTCCATCCTCTCAATTCCTATAGAATTAATTTGGTACTTGTTGCACATTTATATACTACCTGGTATTATTAGTTCATTTTTTTCATGTATGTATATCCTGTCTCCCCAACTATAGCATAAGGACTGAATATATTAGGTGGTGTGCTATCAAGCCAAGAGTCCTGGATTCAAAGTTAGAGAATCTGGGTTCAAATCCTGACTCTGCTATTTACTGCTTTTTTAAAAGTAGATTAGGTGGTATAATGGTTAGTGCATTGGAGTTGGAATCAGAAAGACCTCAGTTCAAATCCTGCCCTTGACAATTACTAGCTATTATTAATATATTATATTACTATTACTAGCTCTGCCTCAGTTTCCTTATCTGTAAAATGGCATAATAATAGCATTCTACCTCAGAGTTTTTCCAATGCTAGTTGTTGTTGCTGTTGATTTTTATTATGCACCCCTCTTCTCTGTACCTAGCCCTGTGCCAGGCACTGTGGGGGAGCCAAGCAAATGTGGCAAAGGAAGGGTAGCGATGCAGGGTAATTTCAATGATCTCTTGAAGCTCCATTTGCCTACTCTGTCCTCCCAAGGACCCTGAAGATGTCAGGAGCCTGTCCAACCTCGCTACCATGCCCCAGGGCTGATGTGGAAGGAAGCAGGGCTATTAAGAAAAGCAGCACTAAGACCAGGGCCTGCCTCTGCTCGATTAAAAACCCCACACCAGACGCCCATTAACACTGTCCACCTTAATGCAGCCATATTTTTGGAAAGCCAATATACCCTGAACAGCTCATTGGTATGCAGCTCAGAGTGGGGGCAGAAGACTGTATGTGTGTGTGGTGGGGGGAGAACTCTGGAAGGAGAATGTAATTAGGGCTTAGAATGTTCAATATGCATCCAAAAAGGGGGTGGGGGTGGGGAGCACCCTGGGACTGGGGAAGGAGAGCGATTGGTTTGTCCAGCGGGGTTGTTTGCTAAAGAGCTAGATGGGAATCTATAAAATGGCGCTGGGGCTCCCAAGTCTTGCTCCTTGGGCCGCCCCCAGCCCACACTGGGCCACCCACTCATCCTATAGGTCCTTGGCTTGGAAATTTGAGAAGCAGCCCCCTATCAGCTGCACGGGGCTCCCTCTTAGATAAAATACATCATCATTTACTCCATTAGAAAATAAATGTATGGCTATATTATGGGATTTGCATTCCATTACCTTGGCTTGCATGCCATAAAACATTTATTACACCCTTGGGCTACAGTCTTAATAATGACTGGGTGCGAGGCCTAATGTGATGCTGGCCTTGCTCAGGAACCAGAGATTAATGGGCTTTGATGTCACTCGGCTAATAGTTGTACTCACCAATTTGTTCCATCAGAAGACATTACAGTCAGGGCCGATGCTGGGGGTAGGTTTCTCAGGTTCTCTTTCCCCTGTCAGCAGGGGGCCCAGGCTCCTCGTCTATGTCCACCCGACACCCCCCAGTCAAAAGTCAAGAAAGATGCTTCGGGCTTCATCCTTTCAATGCCCATCTCTCCCCGCCCCCACCGCCCACCCCAACCAGCCCAAACTCTCACCTTCAGATCATTCCCTCCACATTAGCAATTCCTGTACTAGTCAACAGATACGAAAACTACTTTCCCTTTCCCCCCTCCCTCCAGGCTCCCTGCTGCAGGGCACTCAATGAGCGCTGTCATTTACACCACTCAATTCAGTTTAACAAACATCTGTCTGGTTATGTACAAGGCCTGTGCCATTCACAGAGACATTCTCTGTACCCTATTTCCACTCAACCTAGCTCCCCACCCCACCACCCCCACCCACATCCACATAGCACACACCGAGAAATCCACAGGGGCCTCCAATGACCTGGTACCACCTTTCCCCCTCTTCCTTTGCAAGAAACAAACATAATGAGAGAGGCCACATAGTGTAGTGATTTGGAGCCAGGAAGACCCGAATTTAAATTCTGCCTGGGAATTAGCTGTATGGCCTTGGTAATTAATAATAATAATAATAATGATAATGATAATTGTTGCTATCATTTACATAGTACTCATTATATGCCAGGCACTGTGCTTTACAAATATTATCTCATCTGGTCCTTATAACAACCCTGGGAGGTAGATGGTATTATTATTTCCATTTTTACAACTGGAGAAACTGAGGCAAAGGGAGATTAAGTGACTTGCCCAGAATCACACAGCTCATGAGTATCTAAAGTAGGATTTGAACTCAGGTCTTCCTGACTCCAGGCCCAGTGCTCTGTGCGCTATGGTGCCACTTAGCCACTTTCAACTCACTTAATTTCTCTGTACTTCAACCTCCTTATATGTCAAAGGAAGCTTGTGGACTTGATGGCCTCTGAGGTTCCTTCCTGCTTTAAATCCCAAATCCTATGATAATGATGTAAGGGGCCTGAGAGGAGGGACTGAATCTGACGTTAATCCACAGAATGTACCACCACCACCACCACCACCACCAGCCAGACTCAGTGATACACCTAAACCCTGAGGACATCATGAGTTGGAGGTGAATGACACATCTGCATACCTTGTACTTACCTAATTTAACAAGTATTTGGAAATCACCTACCAGCACTAACACTGTCCTGGGCCCTGGATACTGTGAGGAGGAGGTAGGACAGAGATATAGAAGAAGAAGAGCATCAGGAGTCTGAATATTAGATATGCAGCTTAGTGGTCTAACCTTCAGAGCAGAGGCTATCTTATTTTTGTGGGAAGGAGTCCAGCTTGACACAGTGGAAAGAGACCATAAAGACAGACCCCTCTCCTGTATTCAGATACTTCTTTTTCAACATCACCATCACCATCATTAGCATCATCACTATCACTATCACTGTCATCGGCAACATCAACATCACCATCACTTTCACTATCACCTCACCATCATCATCATCACCACCACCATCATCATCATAATCATCATCACCATCACTATTGCCATCATCATCATCACTATCATCACCACCACCACCACCATCATCACCATAACCATCATAGCCACAATCATCATCACCATCACCATCACCATCACCACCATCATCATCATAATCATCATCACCATCACTATTGCCATCATCATCATCACTATCCTCACCACCACCACCACCGCCATCATCATCACCATAACCATCATAGCCACAATCATCATCACCATCACCACCATCATCATCATAATCATCATCACCATCACTATTGCCATCATCATCATCACTATCATCACCACCACCACCACCACCACCACCATCTTCACCATAACCATCATTGCCACAATTGTCACCATCATCATCATCACCACCATCATAATCACCATCATCATTCGTTTACTTAAAATTAAAAGGGACCTTAGAAATCATCAAGTATAGTGTCATATTTTACATATGAGGAAAATGAGGCTTACAAAGACCAAATGAGTTGCTCAAAGTCATGTAGGTAGTAAAATGGCAGAGATGGGATTTGAACCCAAGGTCTTCAGACTCCAAATATAGTATCCTTTTCTCTGTGCCGTGTTGCCTTTTCTTATACCCATTTTGTAAGGTTGGCGATGGAAGGGGAGGCCACAAAAAGAGCCAACATTCTTTCCATCAAAGAGTCAAGTTTGTGAAAGGTTGTTGCTCCATAACTTGTTTTACTTGGTCTCATAGTGTGGAACAAGGAGCAATGGTGGGAGGTAGAGGAAGGCAGCTAGCTTAGCATAAAAAATTCTAATAATTAAAGCTGATAAAAGTGGAACGACTGCTTTGTGATGTAGTGCTCATTACTGAGCATTTTTAAGAAGAGGTTTGAACATTATTTACTGTAGAAGGCACACATGACTCTATGAAATGAAGACAAATCAACCATTACTATGAGCTTAACCCACAGTGCTCTGGGAGGATACAGGGAAATAGAGGACCATCACTCTAGATCTGGAAGGGACCTCAGAGGCCATCTACTCCAATCCCTTGATTTTCCAGATGAGGAAAGTGAGACCCAAGGAGTTTAAGGGACTTCCACAAGGTCATTTAAGTAGTAAACATCAGAGGCAAGATTTGAATTCTAGACTCTAGAAGACAGTGTTCTTTCTTGATTTTATTTTCCCCACTCCCCTATTGCTATTGCTTTCCCTCTGAGATTACTTTCCATTTACTCTGTAAATGGTATATGGGGTGTTCAGAAAGACTAGCATCTCTGGTGTGAGGGCTTGCTGAGCCCTTTTCAGGGTTGCTCATCCATCTTTGGTATCCACTTGATTCACCCAACTCATGCCTGTGGCTCGAAGAAGCTGTAGCACATGCAGTGGCCACACCCTGGTAGACTGTCGCAGCAGGCAGGCTAAACCAGGTTGAGTGTTACCAAGAATCCTTAAACCTGTTGGTGAGTTAGGGGTTTGTCTACTCCAGGCATGTGAAGACTTCCCCCAGACAATGGCTGATTGAGAACAATTTGTTCTAATGGCCATGAAGGCGGCTGAAGCAGTTGCTGGGGAGTGCTTAGAGCTTGTTCAGACATCAGAGGTGCTAAGGTCATCTATTGTATCCCAGGTCATTGCCAGTCTTCTTCACTTTTGTCTTACTTTATGACTCTGGAAGAGAGAGTGAGGCTGAAGACTTTGCACAACTCCACCTCACTTAAATCCAATTCACCTGCAAGTCAATACATCACCCATCATCCACTATTTTACCCCAACATTGTGATGCCATTGGTCCTCTTCAAAAATGAAGGATAAACAACAACAATATACTTTGTGTGGACGTTGCTCCTAATTAGGTATGAACTTCTCGATGTCAGGGAAGTCTCTGAAACTGTCCCTTTCAAGGATCAGGTGGAACTTCCTCTTTTGGCACTTAAAGTCCTTTGAAACCTGACCCCAACCTACCTTTCTAGCCTTGTCACACACCACTCTCAAAAGGTCTTCTTACTGTCCCTCCCCTATCTTTTATCTTTGCATTGGAAGACAGCCTTTGCATTGGCTGTCTTCCATGCCTGGAATGCACTATCTCCTTATCCCCATTTCTTAAAATCCCTAGTTACCTTCAAGGTTTAGCTCAGACGCCACTTTTCTTACCAAACATTCCTAATCCTTCCCAACTACTATTGACTCTTTTCCCATCCACCCCAAGTTAATCTTGTATCCATTTTGTCTTTGCCTATAAAGACATGTATCCTCTAGCTAGATTGTAAAATCCTTGAAGGCAGGAACTGTTTATTTTTGTCTCTGTTTCCCCAGCATCTAGCAGTGCCTAGTACACAGTAGGTAGTTAATAAGTGCTTGTTGATTCATAGATAGTTAAAATTCCAACTTTTCCCCAGAAATATAGGATTTGATATTCACTTGTCTTCCATCCCCCTGAGCTCAGAGGTGTCACTGCTCCCCAAATATCACTGGAAAATCACTCAAGTTCTCCTGCTTCTCTTGGGGAGCAGACTCTTCTCTTGTCTTAATGACAGTCTTCCTGCACTCAGAGTATTGAGTGGCCCTGTTTGCTGCCTGTTGATCCTGACCTGGACTTGGATAGCTCGTCATTGTTGTGGTCTTGTCAGGGCTGCCTGTGGATATTTGGTCTAGCATGTCATACAGCATAGATAGAGATAAACAGCTAGCCTTGGCATCAGGAAGATCTGGGTTCAAATCTCTCCTTGAATATACACTGACTTGGCATCCTCAGCTAATCACTTAACTTTTCAGTGTTCCAATCTACTCTTTAAGACTATCAGTGGCAGAGCAGGTGGTGATCTGCATTGGTAGAGGGAGTTGTTGTTCTGGGAATTCCCCATTCCAGAGAATTCACAGCCCTTGTACCACCCCCCCCCCCATTTTTAATACCTTCCCCACATTTTCCTTGTAACAAAATATTTGTGGAAAATACTGAAACTGTACACTGACTGGAACTAGAAAGACTATTTCTAAAACTATAGAAGGCAGGCATGTTGGCAAATGCCTGTAATCCTCGTTTTTTGGGAGGTTGAGGCTGGTGGATTACTTGAGCTCAGGAGTTCTGAGCTGCAGTAGGCTAAGCCCCACAGAATGTGCACACTAAGCACCAATATGGTGAGTCTAAAAAATAGTTGGGGTGGAACACCAGGCTTCCTAAGGAGGGGAGAACCAGTCAGAAATGGAGCAAGTGAAAACTCCCATACCATTCATCAGTGGGATCAAACTATGAATGGCCAATCCACTTCCAACCTCAAATACTAATTAATTAATTAAACCATAGAAGCAATGGAGAAAGAAATAGTGAATATAAGAAGGCTATAACACGTTCAATGAACAGCTTCAAACAAATGTCATTAGAGATATGTAAGATATGAAAAGCTAATGGGATGGACCTGTGGCTAGGACGGAGGATGACACCTGGGCAGTCAGAGTGCTCCATTGGAGCACCTGAGATGTCAAGAGAAATTGAGGCAGGTTTCAGGTGTTGTTGGGTAGCCGATCTTGGGACAAACTCACAGGAGCTCATGGACAAGAGTCACACAGAGTGGGCAGGCAGAGATGGCTTCAATCTATGTCTTTGGAGGGAACTCCAGAATTAATGAAACCACAGGTGCTTTTAAGTAGAGATAGCCAGCCTTGGATCTGGGCCAACTACAGCCCAGCCACTCTCCCTACTGGTTACCCATTCCTATCACTTTTTAATCCCTTTACTACCTCAGTTACCTAACTATTATTTGAGCATTCCTTTACACCAACTTGTAGATTAAAAGGTCACATAAGTGACTTCAGAGCTGCTAAAGGTGTGGGTGGCCAGGTAGAGAATTGGCTTCAGTTTGCTACTGTGGTTTAGACACACCCCCAAGGCAGATGCATTGGTATAAATGATAAACACAACCAAGTGTACTCATGGAAAACTCCTCAAGGGCCCAGAGTAAAGAACTACCAAATTCAATACAATTCAATAAACATTTATTAAACACCTAAGAGCAAGCTCTTCTCTGACCTCAAGATCACATTCCATTGGGGGCAGATTACAATGTATACACAAACAAGTTCATACAAAGTATTCTTAAAGTAACTTTAAGAGAAAGTGCTACTGATTGTCACGGGGAGAAGGAGGAGTCAGGAAAGGTCTCATGTAGGAGGTGGTGCCTCGGTTGAAGGAAGTTGGGGATATGATGGAGTTGAGGCCAGGGAGGAATGCATTGCAGACATGGGAACCCCATAGTCTACCAGGCCAGTTTGATTGGAATGGAGAGTAAATGGAGGAGAGTAATATGGACTGGAAAGTAATTACTGGAGAGGAATAAGACTGGAACGACTAGTGGGATTTACACGGTAACAACCTGCCAGGCTCAAGATGTTGTATTTTGTTCTGGGAGAAATGTGAGCCATTGGAGACTTTGGGGTAGAGGGGTGACAAGGTCAGATCTATGTTTTAGGAATATCAGTTTGGAAGATGGACAGTAGAAAGAGGAAGCTAGGGGCCAGGAGAGCAGTTAAGAGGCTACTGTAATAGTCCAAGTGAGAAGGGATGAGGACCTGAACAAACTAAAAGAAGAGAAGGAGTGAGATATGTTGTGAGTCTGCATTCACATCTTGGGAAGGAGAATGAATGAATGTTGAAAAAGCATCTATTAAGTACTTACTATGTGTGAAGCACTATGCTTAGCGCTGGGGATATAGATAGAAAAAAATCATCCCTGATCTCAAGGAGCTTACATTCCAATGGGAGCACATAGTGAAGGTTTCAGCTTCAAGTCAGATGGGAAGATCTCATGGTCCCTAGGATACAGCAATAAAGCATTTTCTTCACTGATCAAATCATATCAGTTTCTGATGTTGAACCATTTGATAGCACCAAGGACTTTGATGGCAAGAATTGCCTTTTGGGATATAAACAGAAGAAGAAGAAGGAGAAGGAGAAGGAGAAGGAGAAGGAGAAGGAGAAGGAGAAGGAGAAGGAGAAGGAGAAGGAGAAGGAGAAGGAGAAGGAGAAGGAGAAGGAGAAGGAGAAGAAGGAGAAGAAGAAGAAGAAGAAGAAGAAGAAGAAGAAGAAGAAGAAGAAGAAGAAGAAGAAGAAGAAGAAGAAGAAGAAGAAGAAGAAGAAGCAGCGGAGGAAGAGGAGGAGGAAGAAGAGGAGGAGGAGGAGGGAAGAAGAGGAGAAGGAGGAGGAGGAGGAGGAGGAGGACAACAACAACAAAGAGAAAGAGAATGAGAGCAAGAAGAAGAAGAATAAGAACATCAAGAATACAATGGTCCCTGCCTTCAAGGAGATTCTCTTCTCATAAGGAACGACAATATGTTGGGGAATAGAGGATTGGGAGGGTTGTTTGGGACCTTTAACTGTTAAATGCTAACTGGCACTAAGCATTGAAGGAGTTCAAGAAAGATAATCATTTCTGATGGCTGGGGTGGTCAGATAGGTTTCTCGGAGGAGGTAATCTTGATAAGCCTAGGGGAAAGGAGAAAGCATTCCAGGTAGGAAGAACAGCATGAACAAAGATTTAGAGGTGAGTGAGAATATACAATGTATGTACAGTTGCATAGATAGTGAATAGAGCCATGGGCTATTTGCCTTTCCCAGGGATGGTAGTGTGGATTTGAATCCTGTTCTCAGAATGCCTACCTCTTCATCACACAAGGAGCTGAAGAATGAGAGAAACATCAGGACTAGAAATAAAAACATTTTACTCAAGTCTCTGCTTCATCGAAAGAAAAGCTGGCAGCCAGATCAGATCAATGTGTTGAATTGTTGCTGGTTCTTATAGGCTGAAGGGCTATCCTGAGAGTTAGGGGAGTATGGAATACAGATGCACATCCACTCAAAACCCTTCCTGGATGGACCTGAAGCCCCATCTCCATCCTGCACCAGAAGGAACTCAGAATCTCTTTTCCATTTTGACTTTGAGACCTACTACTCCCTTCCCAATGGTGACAGGCTACACCTGTGTTGAAGGGACTGATAAATTCCAAGGATTGTAATTGCTCCCTTAAGACTTTTCCATATGCATTGCAGCTAAATTCTCCTACACATAGACTTCCCAAATTTGACTCCTTGAGGGCAGGGTGTGGCTTATTTTTCTCTTTGTATCCCTTGCATTTAGCACAATGCCTGTCACATAGTAAGCACCTAGTAAAACCCATTCATTCAATATCTCCCTATTGCCTCTCTCTAATGTTCATATTCCCTTGCCTGACATCCAAGGTCTTCTACAATCTGGAACCTCTCTCTCTTTCTGTCTTATGTGATGCTACTCCTTTCCAAATGTACTATGTTCTGTCTGAAACTAGATTGCGCCTCAGTCCCTATATTAGTCCCATTCTTTCCCACCTCTATCCTTTTGCTAGTCTTATTCTTTGTGCCTAGAATCCTCTTCCTCATATCTTCCTACTGGAATTCTGACCATCTTTTGGGGTTCCCCCTCCTCCATGAAATCTTTCCTGATCCCCCAAGTCAGTGATGGTGATTGTCCCTCCTCTATTTTGCAAAACACTTGTTCAGCATATTTCTTATGGACTCTGTGTATCATTTTCTAGATTAATCATACGTATATGCATACAAATATGTAATGTATATGCATATAAGCATGTTGATGAATACATAATCTATGTGTATGAATATGTATATGTATGTGTTGTACACCCCCTACTAAGATGATGAACTTCACAAGAGTAGGGCCTATGTCCTTTAATTTTTTTATATCTCTCCCAGCAGCCTAGCATAGTACTGTACACATTGTGGGGGTGGGGGTGGGGAGGTGTCATTCTTATCATTTCATTGGATTAGAAAACTCCTTTTACTAGTACTATAGACATTTTCTCTGGCTTCCTTCCCCCCCCCCCCCCCCCATGCCTGGAGCACTCTCACTCCTTATCTCCACCCCTTGGCTTGCCTATCTTCTTTCAAGTCCTAGCTAAAACCCACTTTTTAAAAGAATAGTATTTCATTTTCCCAATTACACATAAAGACAATTTTTAACATTCTTTTTTTATAAAAATGTCGTTTCAAATTTTCTCCCTTCCCCCCCCTGCCCCGCCAAGATGCTAAGCAATTTGATATAGGTGTTTTTTAATAGCAATATTTTATACCTTTTACTGTTTGTTTCATACCAGCTGGCACTAAACATTGAAGGAGCCCAAGAAAGATGGTCATCCTTGATGGCTGAGATAGTCACATCATCTTTGTGGAACAGGTAGTACTTTGGCTTATTTTGATAAGCCAAAGGGAAAGAGGAAGACATTCCTGACGAGAACAGCATGAGCAAAGGATTAGAGGTGAGTAAGTATATACAACACATGCATAGTGTGTATAAGGAATGATAAATGACTGGTTTGGCTAGAATTAAGAGGCTAGAGAGATATTTAGGGGCCTTGAATGCCATGCTAGAAAGTTTGGATTTTGTCCAATAGCCCATTATTGGATTAATGACTAAATTGGATAAATTATTGGATTAATGGTTTCCCATTAAAGGTTTCTGAGCAGGTGGGAATGACATGTACAAAGTGGTTGTAATGGTCCGTTCAGGATTTAAGGATGAGAGATATAGCTCATGCTTACAGGGAACTTACCTACTTATGATTTATTGATATTAAAACAAAGGATAAAAAGAGGACATGTGCCAGCCAGCAACATGGTGACCCAGGTCCCTTTTATTCTGCTTCAGGAACATGTCATAAGCTAGATGAGGTCTAGAAGCTGACCGCTGCTGCAGGGACTGCAGGCTAGCTATGAGTGGCCCCTGGATATTGGGGTTCACACTATGTTGGGTTAAACTAAGCAAACCTGGTGCCCTTCACAAATATACAGATCTGGGCCTCAAATACTCTAGTGATGAGTAAGCTAGAGTAAGTAAGAGCTTTGTATGAAGCTCATAATCTTAGTAAGGAGTTATAATATACAGACATGTGATTAAGATGCAAAGTGATAGGCAGTGAGTCTCTGAGAGAGGTTTAAATAAGGGTTTTGCAAAATCCTGGGCAATAGGGAAAGAAGGGAGGGGTGATGGAGTGGTCCAATTCCTATGGTGCTCAATGGTAACACCAATGTTTTCATTAGTCATCTTGATAGTTCTCTACTTCTTAGGGGATGTGGGCAGGGACAAAGTAGTGATCTGACCAGCTAGCTGGGTTGTTGTAGTTTATTACCTCCCTCCTCAGAAAAAGTTGACCAAGAAGATGCCAGTAATTATCAATCCATGTGCCTATCTGTCTATATCTTTGAGAATGTTCTATACACATGTTAAGGGTATCCTTAATGTAAAAAAAAGTAAGAAGGAAATAGTCTAGGAAGATTAATCTGGCAGGAGAGAGAGAGAGAGAGAGAGGGAGAGAGAGAGAGAGCAGGTAGAGGCACCATTTAGAAATTGATAGTCAGGGATGTGGCCAGGAAGGTCTAAATTGGATGAATGGTGATGGGCATGTAAAGGAAGTAATGAGCATAAGCACAGTATAAAGGCAGAATCACCAGGATCTTGTGACTGATTTGATAAAGAAGATGAAGGAAAGGGAAGTCAGAGATTACAAAAATGATGCAGGCAATGCAAGCAGTGATAGAATTTAATTCTTATTAGATAAAAAACATGCTAGGGAATCATTATACTTGGAAATGTGATTCATACTTATATAGCAAAAATTTAACATAATAACACAATATCATGAAGTTTCTGTGTACATTCCCTCTCTGTCCCAATAGAATATAAGGTCTTTGAGAGCATGAATGGTTTCCTTTTTAAACTTTACATATCCAGTGCTGATCTCAGTACCTGACACATAGCAGGTATATTTATTAAAATGCCCTTCAGGCTAAATTGGGTTAGATTGGATATCACTTTTTATTATGCATATTGCAAAGTAAGCTTCTTGGGGGCAGGGACTGTTTCACTTTTGTCTTTGTATCCTCAGTGACTGGAACATAGTAGGTGCTTTATAAAAGTTTATTGAATGAATGAGGGTACTACCACAGTGGGTACTTTACACAGTGGATACAGTTTGGTACTATAGTGGATCTATGTGGATATCAATATTAGGACTCTGCACCTGTAGAGATTGAAACTTCTGATCATCCCATGGATTCTTGTCTTGTGCTTTCATTAATCTGCATAAAAGTCATATCCACTGTACTAGAGGAAGGTTTTCCTCTTGGTCTTTTAATATTTCATGAATACCAATTCAACATGCAAGCAATTCACCACTTCTTCCTTCCTTTCTCTCTGTAACAGCTCATAGTACCACAGAATTCTAGAGATAGAAGGTAACTCAGGAGTCATCTAGCCCAGCTCATACCTAAACAAGAATCTTCTCTGCAACACATCTAAGTATTCAGTCAGATGGCCTTTGCTTGAAGACCCCTAGTGAGTAAGAATACATTACCCTCCCAAGGCATCCCATTTCAATCCAATCCAGCAAGTATCTATTAAGAAGCTCTTATATTGTTCAGTTATTCAGTCATGTCTGACTCTGTGACCCCATGGACCACATCATACCAATACTGTTCATGGAGTTTTCTTGGCAAAGATACCGAAGTGGTTTGTCATTTTCTTCCCAAACAGATGTTAAGTGACTTGTCCAGGGTAGCACAGCTAGTAAGTGTCTGAGGCAAGATTTGAACTCAGATGCTCCTAACTCCAGGCCCAATACTCTATCCACTGAGCAACTTAAGCTATTATATAATGTGTTCCAAAAGTTTTAGGACAATTTTAAGCTTTTAATAACAAAAAACTACATTAAGACTTTTGGGACACATAGGATTTTTCATGTGTGAATTTCTAGACAATGAATAATAGATTCGAGGCTGGGGATCTTATGGGATGGTCTCTGCATTGGTCCAGAATTTGATGCATTTCTAATCCTACCTCCCCTGACTCCAAGTCTGTACTTTATCTACTTAAATACTCTGTCCCTCTGGAGAATACTTTTGATGAGCAAAACTGTTTTATGCTTTGATTTTTTTATTTTGATAATGAGAGGATTACTGAACAAAGTTATATTTGTGACTGTATCTATGAAGGAATCTTATACTATCTTAACATTTGCATGGGAGCTACCTTGACAGAGGGAATCTTTTAAGGTTGTTCAGCCTACCGATTGAAATTTATTTTTAAAATCAACAAATATAATAAATGTAGAGGAATCTTGCATTCACCACAATTCCCAATTATTTTTGTGGTTGAAGATATGGCATAAAATAGAAGAGTCTTTGGAAGACTATTTCCTTCTTACTTTTTTAAAAATTGAGCATACCCTTAATGTGTGCATAGACCACTCTCAAAGTTTTTATAGGTATGAACAGGTATCACGTGAGTTGTTAATTACTGATGTCTTCTTAATCACCTTTTCCTAGAGATGGAGGTAATAATGTGGTTAGTTTCAATTTAGGGGGTACCTCCCCCTTTTTAAGGTAGCTTGAAAATCATTACCTGTGTTATCTTGCAACTTTTTGACTAATCTGTTCCATTTCACACCTATTTGTTGTCCTCTCCAAGTTTCACCTGTAAATTCTCCTGGGATGGATTTAGTTAAGTTTCACTCCAAACTATGTGCAGATTCGTTTGTTCCTCTATTACTTTTCACTATTTTATGAGACAATACTGCTTTTAATCAAGTACAAATATATGTTCTATAACAATAAAGTTGTGATATACTATATATTATATGTGCAAAAACCTACTAGACGCAAATAATGATATTAAGTTGGAAGTGTTAAATGAGTCTGGGGAAACCACAAAACTGAACCAGGTAGTCATAATGGAGATTTCATTTATCTAGATATTTTGCTCCTCTACGTCAGGATGGGAGGTAGGGAGGGAAGGAATAAACATTTATATAGCACCTACTATGTGCCAGGCACTCTGCTACAAGTCTTATTTCATATGATCCTTATGACCTCGTGAGGCAGGTATTGTTGGTATCTTTATTTTACAGATGAGTAAACTGGGGCATAAAAGGTTAAATGACTTGCCTGGGGATGCACAACTTCTAAATGTCTGAGGCTGGATTTGGACTCAGGTCTTCCTGACTCCAGACCTAGCATTTTATCCACAGGCCTACCTAGGTGCCTCTGGTGGAGCTAACAACTACCTTCTAAATTTAACAACTACTTGCTCCTTCTTCTTCATTCCCATTGGTACATTTCCAGTCTATGTCCTCTCTACCTACTACCTCCTCCAAACTATTTTCCTAGTTTAAAACCTGACCTTCATTCCTTTCTAGGCAGCAGTTCTGACTCTCCTCCTGGACTTTTTCCTATGATGTCCCAGAAATCTTTCCACCCCAAAAGCTTATTTTAGCCCTGGACTTCACATATTGGAAGTTGTTGTTGCTTGTCCTTTATTTTTGAAAAGGACCAACGACATTACAAGGTGATGTCTTCACTCAAGGGTAAGTTGGATTTAAGTGAAGCAGAGTTGCACAAAATTGATAGCCTCAATCTCTCTTCCAGAGGCACTGAAATCCAGTGGCAAGACGAAAGTCAAGACAACTTGTGATGACCTGGGATGTAGTGGGTGACTTTGACATCTTCCATGTCTGACCAAGCTCTAAGTGTTCCACGGCACCTGCTACCTTCATGGCTGTTGGAAGAAATTGATCTCATCTGCCCATTCCATTGGGGGAAGTATTCATATGTTTTGGGTGGACACCCTAACTCACTGATGGGTTTGAGGCCTATGGGTTACTCTCAACCTGGTTTAGCCCATCTGCCAAGATGGTTTGCTGGGGTGTGGCCACTGTACATGCTAAGGTAAGAACTGGGTGGCAGGTGGACACCAAAAGTTGATGAGCAGCCCTGAAAAGGGCTTAGCAAGCTCTCATACCAGAGGTCCTAGCCCTCCTTGAACACCCCATCCACTCTACATATTGGAAATACCCTCTTCCCAGATGTCATTCTTCCTTTGATGGGTGGTTCCTCCCAGAACCTCCATTTTAAAAAGAATGCCCAGACCAGCCAGGACTTCATTCCTTTCCAGGCTGTACTCTTGATCTCCTCCTAGACTTTCTCTAATAATACTCCCTCCCATTCACTTCATCTCCTCCTTTTCTTGTCTGTTCTATCATTCCCTTTGAGGGCAGGGACTATCTTTCTGCTTCTATTTGTATTACCAGTGCTGAGCCCAGTGCCTGGCATATAGTAGGCACTTAATACTTATTAACTTGATTCTTCCTCTGGATTTGGAGCCAGGAAGACCTGTGTTCAAATCTTGCTTCACATTCTTACTAGATCTGTGACCCTAGGCAAGTCGCTTTCTCTCTCTTGGCCTTAGTTTCTTCATCTAACTAATCACTAATAAGGGGATTGGACTCCATGGTTTAAACTGATGATCTCATGTCTTTTTTATTGTTATCTTGCTCCCTTATTTAAAAACTTACAGTGACTCAATATTACATATTAGATCAGGTCCAAACTCCTCAGCTTAATATTCAAGGTTTTCCATTATTGAATGCCAGCCTGTACAGTATCAATCCGAGTAAACAAACATTTATTGATTTCTCTACTGTGAACAGGGCTCTAGGATAATGCTGAGCAAAACACAAAGATGGAAAGCACATTTCCTGGCCCTGGAAGAACTTTACCATCTAATACTGTTTTATGCCTGGGTACTCTCCAAGACAAACTTTCTGTTTCATTTGGATCAGTCCCCTTACTCTACACATGCAAGTCTCATTCCCACCTCATGCATGACCATACCTCCCCACCACCAGAAATGATTTCTTCCATCATTCTTACCCCATGCATGACCATGGCTCCCCACCACCAGAAATGATTTCTTCCATCATTCTCACCCCATGCATGACCATGCCTCCTCACCACCAGAAATGTCTTCTTCTGTTGTTCCCTCCTCATGCATGACCATACCTCCCCACTATCAGAAGTGTCTTCTTCCATCATTCCCACCTCATGCATGACCATGCCTCCCCACCACCAGAAATGTCTTCTTCCATCATTCCCACTTCATGCATGACCATGCCTCCCCACCACCAGAAATGTCTTCTTCCATCATTCCCCCTCATGCATGACTATACCTCCTTACCACCTTCTATCCTTCCCACCTCATGCATGACCATACCTCCCCATCACCAGAAATGTGTTCTTCTGTCGTTCCCTCCTCATGCATGACCATACCTCCCCAGTGCCAGAAATGTCTTCTTCCATCATTCCCACCTCATGCATGACCATGCCTCCCCACTACCAGAAATGTCTTCTTCCATCATTCCCACCTCATGCATGACCATGCCTCCCCATCACCAGAAATGTCTTCTTCTATCATTCCTACCTCATGCGTGACCATGCCTCCCCCACCACCAGAAATGTCTTCTTCCATCTTCTTCACTAATCCAAATTCTACTCATCCTTTAAGTCTCATCCCCTCCAGGAACTGTCTTCTAACTACTCAAGCCTATACTTTCTTATCTAGATTCCTCTTCCTCTTAGAGTCTGCACAAGATATAATAAGTAGTACCACTCATGAGG
Source organism: Trichosurus vulpecula (assembly GCF_011100635.1). Taxonomy (NCBI): domain Eukaryota; kingdom Metazoa; phylum Chordata; class Mammalia; order Diprotodontia; family Phalangeridae; genus Trichosurus; species Trichosurus vulpecula. Next base: position 57,621,980 of record NC_050580.1, read on the forward strand.
TTGTCCCAACCATAGCATCATTGATACATTTTAACTCAGCCCTACTCTAACATCATTCAGTTGATTGGCCATTGGATGCATTCATTATGATGTAATGAAAAAACTGTAATATTAAAAAACCCACTGTTGCCAGAAGAAGGAGACCCAAGTTCACATCCCTGCTCTGACACTTCTTAGCTGTGTGATAATGGGTATATCACTCAATCTCTCTAAGCCAAGTTCCTTCTGTAAAATAGTGATAATAAAACTTGCACTGCCTTTCTCACAAAGCTATTGTTAGGTAAGCACTTTGTAAACCTTGCAATGCTATAGAAATATGGGCCACCATTACTATTCCTATGGAACTAACTGCCGCTTATAACACTGTTTCACCTATAATTGAGGTTTTGCTAAACTAATATTTCTTAGCTGACTTGTTTTCTAGCTGCTTCACAGGTATAAGTCTTATCTCCCAATAAGATAATTAGTTACTTAAAGGCAAGGACCAAGTCTTCCTCTTTTGGATGCCCCACTAGGTACTTAAGTGCTAGTTAACATCACTTATTGACTTGGAATATGCCAGATTTGGCAGCAAACAGGAACAAGCCTAGGAAGTTATCTGCAGATGAGCCATTAAATGTAATTAGGTTCAATCCCTGGGAGGGAGAAGGAAAACCAAAAGAGCTCATCACACAGTTACTCAACTTTGAAAACGGGAAGTGTGCAAAACATGGGGGTCGCAAAGCATTTAAATAAATTTTAAGCACTTTAATAGGAACAAGCACAAGTAAGGGGTGGTGGTAAAGGAATAAGATTTTTACAAATGAAAAACCCACATAAACCTTAGACTCCCATGTAAAAATACTAAAGAAAGATATGAGCTGAGAATAGAGCACCAAGTATAGCTAACTGGTAACTCCCAATAACCTACGATAACCTGAAAAGTATCTTCAAAATGGAAAGGCCACCCAAGTGAGGAGAATAAGATTTAGATAAGTTAATGGAGCTATACAATGTATTATTAAGGGAAACTTGAGATATTGTGAGATACAGTTTTAGCCTTTAACATTGAGGAGGAGAGCACAGTACAATACCAAAGAGTCCTGACTCTGAACCCAGAAGATCTGTATTCAAATCCCCGCTCCACCAAATATTTATTATCTGGGTGACTTGGGGCAAGTCATTTCAACTATCTCAGTCTCATTTTCTTAACCTATAAATTGAAGGATAATGATGATGGTAATAATAATAACTAGGATTTATAGTTTCAGATTTGCACAGTGCCTTACATATATTATCTCATTAGATCCTTGCAACAACCCTGTGAGGTAGTTGCTATTTTACAGATGAAGAAACTGAGACTAAGAGCAGTTAAGCGATATTTGATCAAGGTCACAAAGCTAGCAAGTAAATACGTTGACTAGGTCTGTATCCCAAAGAGATCAAGGAAAAGGGGGAAAGGACTTATTTGCATTTTTAAAGTAATATTTTATTTTTCTTCAGTTACATACAAGGACAATTTTTAGCATTCATTTAAAATTTTTTTTGAGTTCCAAATTTTCTCTCTCCCTTCCTCATCTCCCCCCTCCCTGACACAGTAAGCAATTTGATACAAGTTATACACGTTCAATAATGCAAAACATATTACCATATTAGTCATATTGTGAAGAAAGACACAGACCCAAAGGAAAAAAAAAACCACGAAAAAAAAAGAAAGTGAAAAATAGTATGCTTCTATATTCATTCAGACACAATCAGTTCTTTTTCTGGACATAAGTAGCATTTTTCATCACAAATCAAAAGGACCTATTTGTACAGAAATATAACAGTTTTTTTGTGTTGCCAAAACATTGGAAATTGAGGGGATCTTCATCAATTGGGGAATGACTGAACAAATTGTGGTATATGATTGTAATGGAGTACAATTTTGTGCTATAAGCAATGATGAACAGGATGGTTTCAGAAAAACCTGGGAAGACTTATATGAACCGATAGAAAATGAAGTGAGCAGAACCAGGAGAACATAGTATACAGTAATAGCAATATTGTAAGCATGATCAACTGTGAAAGACTTAGCTACTCTGATCAAGAGAAAAGATCAAAGATGATTCCAAAGCACCCATGATGAAAACTGTTATCCACTTCCAGAGACAGAACTGATGAACTCTGAACGCAGATTGAATCATACTTATTTTATTTTATTTTTCTCCTTTTCGGCCTATCTTTTATTTTGCAACATGGCTAATATGGAAAATGTTTTGTGTAACTTCACACATATAACCAATATCAAATCACTTGCCTTCTCATGGAAAGAGGAGGGGCAAGAGGGAGAAAGAGAGTTTGGAACTCAAAATCTTAAAAAATGAATGTTAAAAATTTTTACATGTGATTGGGAAATATTTAACAAAATTAAAATATATTGAGAAAAAAAACACAAGCTAACGAGTGTCTGAGGTAGAGTTTGAAGTTGAGTCTCTCTAACTTCAGGTCCAGTATTGTATTAATTATGTGGCCTAATTAACTTTAGATGACCTCTAAGGTCCCTATCAGCCTGAAATCCTATGCTCTTACCAGATTTCTAAGGTCCATTCCTGTCATAAACTTGTGGTTCTATGATCATACCACTCTTCCATAGCACAGGAAGGTCAGGAAACAAATACTCCTCTGGACTATATCTGATCCAATGTGGTAATTCTGATGATTACAATTTATTTCAAGGACACTGTTCTTTTGACATATGGTAATGCTAACAATGGAATGTGCATGGTTTCTTCTACCGTGGATATTGTGGGAAGTAGCCACAGGTAATTTGAATAACTCCACCCAGTTGGTCTAAGAAGAATTTTCAGGGCTAGAGAGAATATTATAGGAGAAAATGAGGTTGACTTTTTTTTTTTTAACTTTAAGGTCTGTAGGGGTAAGAAACATACAGCCCAAGGGTTGGGGATAAGGGACAAACTGTGGGCTTACTCTGACCCAACCTGATATCAATGGTGGAGATCTAATCAAAATGAGGGAGGGTAATATTTTGCTCTTTCCTGAATGTTAATGGAACAAATCAGAGTACAAAGAAGAGGCTTTAAAGTGAATGCACCCTGTTCTAGCCAGGAGTTTGAGCTATAATGCTGCCGTGATAGAAAAATCTGAAATACACCCATACATACCTCCACCCCCACCTGCTGTCCTGAGTTGTTCCTCCCTCGAGAGGCTTTTCCCTTTAGAAAAAGGACTGGTGACACCACCTGCTGGGATCTAGAAGGATTGCAGACAGAGCACTAGAAGCTTTAGAAGGCCATAAGGGAAGTAGAAGCAACATTTCGAACCATGGAGACCTTCCAGAGGAATGATCATGAGCTCCACCAGTTGGGAATCGTGGACAGATGCAATAGGTACCATAAGTGACTGACATTATCTAGTTTTTTAGGGTCAATATTATCTGGAAGGCCTCTAGCTGTTTTCTTTTGCCATAGATAAACTTTTTCTCTCTTCAGCTTTGTGAACTGTGTGCTTGCAAGGGGAGTTGGTGACAACATGCTGCATGTTGTCATTTAATGATGAAGGTTTTCTGGGAAAGAACAATTAGTTCAGGATGTGAGAACCTCTCCAAACTATCCCCAAGCTCTTCATATCACATGAGATCTTCTAATATAGGCTACATATGAATTTATCAAGCATTTCTCACAAGAAATAATAATGCTCTTTAATTTTGAAAAAGAGCATTATGATGTATTTTAAGGGGAGGTAGAGGGAATCACAATCTGGAGGAGCAGGGTAAACTAAATAAAGAAGCCTAGGGTGTTAACTCTAAAAATGATGGGGAATTTCTTTTCACTGAGCGAGAACCCTAGCTCCATCACCCCAGTTGCTTTTGACTATCAAGGGAAGAGGGAACCTCAGAGAGGAACCTTGTGCTAGGAAGGGGAAGAGAGAAGAGGTGCCATAGTTAAATTGGCCATATTTCTTAGACAAAGTCAGGACACATGAAATAACAAAGAATATTCCTTTGGCAAAGTCTTGTTGAAAGTATACTTCTTTTTCTTGAAAAGTATCATTGTCCTAGAAAAGCTAGGATCAATCAATTAGTAAACATTTGTCAAACACCTTCTATATTCAGAGCACAGTGTTAAGCAGTAGAAAAGATAAAACATTTAGGTAAGATACATATGACCCCTGCCCTCAATGAACTTATGTTCTAGCAGGGGATTAAGACACCAACACAGCCATAATATATACATAGATATTTAGATCTATACACACATATTACATATGCACTTTTTTTGTCCAAATCTGTGATTTCAACACTGTAAACAAATGTCAATAAAAAAACTCCTTTTCCCAAAGCAAATCTGCAATTGTTCTGCAACTTTTAGTCTTAAAGCGTCATGTAGGGCACTGAAAAATTAAATTATTTGCCCTGGTCACAAAGCTAGTACATGTATGAGGATACTTGAACCCCTTGGTTTTTTCTTTTTTGACTCTGAGGCCAGCTCTCTGTCCTCTAAATCACATTCCTTCTCTATTGGTACCTTATTGTTATTTAGTCATTTCAGTCAAGTCTGACTCTTTGTGACCGCATTTGTGGTTTTCTTGGCAAAAATACTGGAGTGGTTTGTCATTTCTTTTTCCAGCTCATTTTACAGATGAAAAGCTGAGACCAATGGGGTTAAGTGACTTGCCCAGGGTGACATAGCTAGGAAGTGTCTGAGGCTGGATTTGAATTCATGAGGATGAGTCTTCTTGATTCCAAACCTAGTACTCTATCAACTGTGCCACCTAGTTGCCTTATTCCCGAATCCAACTCCCATCATTTTATAGATGGGGAAACCGGGGCATAGGGTTCTTAGCTGACTTGGCTAAGGTCACACAGATTGTATGTGTCAGAGGCAGGATTTGAACCCAGGTCCTCTGACTCAACTTTTTCCACTGTACCACAATGAACTAATTTTGAATGTTTTGTTTGAGTTGCCATTGGGATATGCAAGTATTGGTGTCCTATAGACAGAGCTCTGAACAAGAGGATTAAACATGTGGATTCAGGAGGTATCTTCATAGAGGTGGCAGAAATGAAGGAAATTATCACAGGAGAGAATATAAAGAGATAAGAAAAGAAGGCTAAGGATAGATCCTTAGGGAACACCTAGTTCGCAAGCTGGGAAGAAGATAAGGGGCTTATGAAGGACAGCAGGAAAGAGAGGTCCACCAAGAACCAAATGATTCTGTTGTCTCTTGGGGACAGAGTAGCCAGTGGAAGGTCAAGATCAACAATGTCAAAAGCTGCAGAGAGATCAAGAAAGATGAGGCCTGAACAGAAGCCATTAAATTTGACAATTAGGACACTGGAGATCTTAGGGAGGGCAGTTCTGGGAGACTGTTGGAGAGGAGCAGTGGAAGTCCAGTAGCAAGAAGCTGAGGAAAGAGTAGGTTGCATGTGTAAGAAATGGGAGGAGGAGTTTTGTTTCCACAGAACTAAAGGTGTGCTTCCCTGCCCTCCCCCATCCCAGCTTTAGCAGAGACCAGGCCTCAAGGTCGGTCAGGTGAGAGGTCAGAGGCTTGTACGCATGTGCATGCTTTTTGAGAAGGCAGTCTGGGGAATTAGAGAGACCAAACCCACTTGAACCAGTTCAAGCTTATCTAGGGTCTGGTCTTGGTCAAGAATCCAGGCCTACTGATTTGCATAATTTGCATATGTTAAAGAGGGAAAGTAGGGGAAATAAAAGAATATAGTTTAATCCTAAACTAAGACAAGGAAAATCTAATTAACTTCACTTTTGCTTCTGTATCCTTATTATCCTATTTATATAAACTGTATAACCTAGGAAAACTATGTAAAAAACAAAGATTGTAAACTAACCATGACTCTAGCAGGAGTGGAGGGAATGGTTACCCCTGCTCCTGCAGCTGTATTAGTGTGAGTGTTCCTGGGAGCACTACACCCGCTCTCCCGGGGAGCGTAAAATAAAATGCCTTCCTCTGCCCACTCTGGTCCTGAATTCTTTGGGTGTGAATGGGCAAATCACATGGATTTTCCTAAGGTCAAGTGAAGGGAAGCAACAGGCAGCGGAAGCTCGCCAGGCTTACTCCTGGATCTTGTCTTGGGGTGTCCTGTGATTCCCCACTGTGGTGTTAAGAGGGCTACCACTCTGGATTCCCTTGGGGAACCCTGTGGTCTGCACGGCCTTCTTAAGGGGACATCACATGGGACTTCCGGCCCTGTCTCGGGAGCCTTGTGATCTTACTGCCATCCTAAGGGGCCATCACTTGGGTCTTCCTTAGGGTCTGACCCCTAGGAGGCCCTGTGATCCCCACAGATTAAGGGATGGCTACCACTTGGTCTTCCTCTGGGAGTCCTGTGGTCTGTACAGCCTTCCCTAGGGATTATCACAGGGTCTTTGGGACTTTGGCCCTGCCTAGGAAGTCCAGTGATCGCCAAAACCACGTTTCTCACACATGATATAGAGGTGTCAGGCCTAGAAAACTTTTTTTAAAAAAAGTCTTTATTAATATCTTCTGTTTTACACATCATGTTAGTTATCCCAAATACCCCTCCTCTTTCCCTCCCAGAAAGCCATCCCATACAACAAATAGAATTTTTTTTTCTAGAGAGGGGAAAAAATCAGCCCAATTGATCAACACATTGAAAAAGTCCAAAAACATATGCAATGTGTAACATCTGTGGTTTCCCTCCCCGCCACTTCCACAAAGGGGTGGTTTGGAGATGTCTTCTCACATCTTTTCATTCAAGTCCAGCTTGGTCTTTGTCATTTTGTTATATTTACTTTTGACTTTTTGTTGTGTCATTGTTCTTTGCATTTATATTGCTATAGTCACTGTATGTTGTTTTCTGAGCTTTGCTTCCTTCTCTCTGTATCAGTTCATGTAGCTCTTTTCCAAGCTTCTCTACATTCGTTTCTTACACACATCATTTTGTACAGCACAACAATATTCTATTATATTTATTCACCACAATTTATTTAGCCATTCCCTAATTGCTGAACATCTATTTTGTTTCCAATTCTTAGCTTTTACAAAAAGTACTGCTATAAATATTTTGGAGTATATGAGGACTTTTTTCTTATCAATGGCTTCCTTGGAATCTCTAGTTCAAAGAGTATAGAGTTTTTAGTCACTTTATTTGCATAATTCCAAATTACTTTTGAAAATGGTTAGACCATTTCACAGCTCTACCAGCAATGTATTAGTGTGCTTACCTTTCCACAATCTCTCCAACATTAACTATTGCTACTTTTTGTCATTTTTGCAGGGAGTGAGGTGAAACCTCAGGGCTGTTTTGATTTGCATTCCTCTTGTTACAGTGATTGAGAGCATTCTTTCACATGGTTGTGAATACTTTGCAATTCTCCTTTTGAGAACTGTTTGTTCATATCTTTGATCTATTGGGGAATGACTATGAGTCTTAGGTATATTTGTTAATTGTTTATATATCTCGCTCACCAAATCTTGATCAAAGAAACTTAATATAAAGATTTTTTTTCTCCATTTGACCACTTCCTTTCTTATCCTAAGTGCCTTGTTTGTCAGTGCCAAAGCTTTTTCATTTCTGTAACAAGTCATATTTATTTTATCTGTTGTAGTTGCCTCTGTCTTTTGTTTTATTATGAACATATCTCTCACCCAGAGCTATGAGTGTTACATGATTTATTTCTCTTCTAATTTTTAAATAGTATGATCTTTAATATTAAGCCACACATCCATTTAGAGTAGTGTGGTGTAAAGTATTGGTCTAAGCCTAATTTCTTCCAGATTACTTTCCAGTTTTCTCAGCAATTTTTATCAAGTAGGGATTTTTTCCAAGCTAATTTCTGTTTTCTACTTTATAAAAAACTGAGCTACCGAGTTCTGTTGATTCTGATTTTTCCCTTGCCTATTCTGTTCCATTAATCTAGCTCTTTATTTTTTAACCAATACCAGATGGTTTTGATAACTGCTACTTATGATTTTGAGGTCTAGAAGTGGTATTCCCTTTAGTCCCTACTTTTTTTCATCATTTCTTTTAATATTCTAGATTTTTATTTCTCTCAAATGAATTTTGTTTTTATTTTATTGAGTTCTATAAAGCATCACCTTGGTAATTTGAATGATGTAACATTAAAAATGTTAATTAATTTTGGCAATATCATCATCTTTGTTATATTGGCAAGACCTAACCATGAGTATAGAATGTTCTTCCAGCTATTTAAGTTGTTCTTTATTTCTTTAAGGAACACTTTGTAATTGAATCTATGCAAGTTTTTGTGTACTTTGGTAGGTCAGTGTCCAGATATTATTTGGAACAGGATTTCCATTTTTATTATTGCTTCTTAAGTTTTATTTTCATTATATAGAAATGCTATTGATTTTTGAGGATTTATTTTTTCACCTTGAAACTTTACTGAAGCTTTGTTTCAGTTAGTATCTTTGCTGATTTTCTAGGATATTCTAAGTAAACCATTCTATCATTAGCAAATAGGGATAGTTTTATTTCCCCTTTGTCTATCTTTATACCTTTAATTTTTTCCTTTGTCTTATTGATGGTGCAAGCATTTCCTTAACTGTATCAAATAATAGTGGGGAGAGTGGGCATCCTTACTTTACTCTAGTATTTAATGGAAAAGGTTCTAATGTATACCCACTACATATGATGCTTGCTTTTAGTTTTAGATAGATGCTTTTTATGATATTAAGAATGGTTCCTTTATGCCTATACTTTGTAAGTTTTAGAATTAAAGAGTGTTGTACTTTGTCATGTATTGAGATGATCATGTGGTTTTGGATGCTTTGGTTTTTCCTATGATTAATTGTGTTGATTGTCTTCCTAACATCAAACTGTTTTTCCATCCCTGGTATAAGTCCCAGTTGGTTGTAATGATACATTTCTCAGAAATTGCTCTAGTCTATTTGATAGGATTTTATTGAAAATTTTTGAGTCAATGTTCATTAATGATATTGTCCTATAGTTTTCTTTGTGTGTTTTAACTTTCTCTGGTTTAGGTGTTAGGACTATACTTGCCTCATAAAAGAATTATGGTAAGGTGCTTTTTTCTCAATTTTTGAGAATAATTTGTGAAGTATGTGAAGTACTAGTTGTTCTTGAAAATTTGATAGATTTATCCTGTAACTACATCAGAACCAGGAGGTCACCCTCCCCTGCTTTGGTAGTTCCTTTCTAGTAGTTCTAGTAGTCTATTTCCTTTTCTAAGATTGTGTTATTTAAAATCTATCCAGCCTGATATCTAGGCAATTTTTTCAAGAAGTTTAACAGTGAAGGGGAAGAGGGAGATGAGATGGCAGCTGGGTGGGATGGAAGAGATAAGGAAAGGCATTTTTAAGATGGAAGAGACTTGAACATGTTTATAGGCAGATGAGATAGAGTTAATGGTGGAGAAACAGAAGCTGTATAAGAGGGAAGGGATTAGCCTGGAACATGATCCTAGGGAGGTGAGACAAAATGGGATCAGTGGTGCAAAAGATTAACCTTAGTTAGATCAGTAGGGACCTGTGATCTCATTGGTATAGGGGATTTCCAGGTGAGGAAATTTCCTTTACTAAGCAGGTTGTTAGATTCTCTAGAGTTTATAAGCATAGAGAATTGCCTACAACACAGAGAGATTAAGTGACTTGCCCTAGGGCACACACAGTATGGATCATAGGCAAGACTTGAACTTGTTCTTTCTTGACTTCAAAACTAGCTCTGTATGCATTCTTCTAGGCTGCTTTTCATGGAGCCATTGTAAGTAATAGGAGTAACTTCTGTGAAGATGAAGAGGGTGATGATGCTGAGGTTTAAGAAATAGAGACCAATTAGGGGCTCTCATGGTGGGTAAGGAGGGCACTGGTGTCAAGAGGAAAGATGTGGAGCAGTGATTTCAGGGAAAGAGTCAAGTAGGGCAAAATGGGAAGAATGTTAAAGAGAGGTTAAGGACGAGTTTGCACTTAGGTACCATGAATTTTTAGTGGGCGGCATCATGGGAAGCAGGGTGATACAATGGAAAGGGGGCTAGATTTGGGGTCAGAGGACCTGCATTCAAATCATATTTCTGCCACTTATTATGCTGTGTGACCTTGGACTAGTCACTTTACTTCCTGAGGCCTTAGTTTCCTCATCTATAAAATGAGCAAGTTAGATTGAGGGAGTATTAAGGTCCCTTCCAGCTCTAAAACTATGACCTATGAATAACAGTGATGTTTTTTTCACACATGACACTTTATTTCCCACTTTGACGCCTTTGTACTGGCTGTCTCTCATGCCTGAAATTCACTCCCTCCTCACCTCTGCCTCCTAGTGTCCTTTGTTTCATTCAAAACTACGCTCAAGTACCATCTTTTACACAAAGGCTTTTCTGAACCCTCTTCTCCCACTATGGTGAGGCCCTCCACCAGCCCAAATTTTCAATGTATTTATTTTGCGTATATCTATTCATGTATGCATTGTCTCTTCCAACAAAATGTAAACTCCTTTTAGGACAGGGGTTATTTTATTTGTGTCTCTATCCTATGTTGCCTAGCACATAATGGGTGCCTAATAAATGCTTATTGATTGATTTGTTGATCTTATGGTACAGGGATTTTGAGATTTTATCAAGCAATGCTCAGCAGCCCTGGCATAGGAGCAGAGAAATCAGATAGGGAGAGTTACTCAGGGTTTAATGATTTATAGACTGGGAATGGTGGAAGGTCAGAAGACCAAGGGAATCTAGGTTAGTAGCTGGGGAGACTTTAGAGACTCAGTCAGAAAGATGAGAAGCAAGTGGAACCAGAGTACAGGGAGGGGAACTGGAAAAACAAAGATGGGTCAAGGACACACAAAGGGGAAAAGGTAGTCCATGTAGGAGAGAGAATGGGAAAGTAAAAGGGATGGAAGATTAGAGCTGAGGTGAGGAGGATGAAATTTCAAAGTTCTGGAATTGGGATGTTGTGAGGTTCTAAGAGGCCTAAGGCTGGCCAGGTTGATATGAGGCTAAAGTGGACTGGAGAAGGGGGTCTTTGAAGACAGAAGAGTAGGGTGGAAAGAAGTATTGTCAACATGAATATCCAAGTACCTGAAAATGAAGGCAGGGTCTAAACTGAACAACTGGGTACTAATCTTGCTGAAATAAAGGGCAGAATGACCTGGAGGTGGTAGATGACTGTAACAAAGACACCGATGTTGATATGGTAGCTTAGAATTTGCAGTGTTTCATGTAATATCTCATTCAAGCCTTATAATGGTCCCCTGAAATGAATACTACAAGTCCTCCTCCTCCTCTTCCTCCTTCACCTTCTTCTTCTTCTTCTTCTTCTTCCTCTTCCTTCCCTTTCTCCTCCTCCTCCTCCTTCTTCTTCCATTCCTCCTCTTCCTTCTTCCCCTCTTCCTTCTCCTTCTCTTCCTTCTCCTCCTCCTCCTTCTTCCTCTTCATCATCCAATTTTACAGATGAAAAATAAAGGCTCAGAGGGGTTATAAGGTTAGTATCAGGAGAAATTTAGGCCCATGTCTTTCCAATTCTAAGACCAATACTATACTGCTACACTATACTGCTTTTCTATAGGATAAAGAGAATGTGGTATACACAGGCCTTGAAAGAAGAAAAGTCATTGAAAGATGGTGGCAGAAGAAATGGTTTGGAAGCAGTAGTGGGCAACAAGGAATATATTCACCCCTTTTCCTGAGCTGGGGGAAACGGGAGAGAGTGGCCAACAATGGAGAGGGTTAAAGGCATATGGTAGCCCCATGGGAGATTCAGGTTTTGTCAGAGAAAAGAGATGGATGGAATTCTGGTTGGAAAGTTTAAGGATATAGGGGAATTAGTGGACAATAGGGTGAGAATTCCAAAAGACAAGGTAGGATGGGCTAGGTTATGGTTATGGGTTAATATGTTATAGTTTATGGGTGTTTGGAATAGGACTATGAAGGAGCTGGAGTGATTAGAATAGCGATAAAGGATTGGAAGGAGGTAAGATGAGCACATTGTTTATGCTATAGATGGTGATATGGAATTGCTGGGATGAGAGGCAATATGACAAGTCGGGAATACGATTTCCCAGTAACACTAACCCGAAGAAATGGCCAAGAATCTCTTCAAGGTTCAATATAAAATTTATAGCCTTGGTGTTTTGGAGTGTAGGTCTCCTAGAGATTTCTCCTCTGGGCCATAATCATAGATTTAGATCTAGAAGGGACCTAGAGGTCACACAGTCCAACCCCTCTCATTTTACTGATGAGCAAACCAAGGCCAAGGTCATATAGTTGCTAAGTTTTTGAGGCAAGATTGAAACCCTGGTCTTCCTGACTCAAAGTCCTGAGCTCTAGCCACCACCACACTGCCTCAGTTTACTGACAGAGAGAGCGATGCTTCTGGTTTCTGCATGCTAGGTTTCTAGGCTCTAGAAGGGGAGTATATAAACTTACTGTTAACTAGAGTGGGGAAAGGACAAGGGATAGAGATTCCAACAATAAAATCTCAGTTTGGCCATTGGCTAGCAGTGTGACTTTGGATACATTACTCCCCTTCCCAAGGCTTCAGTTTCCTTCTCTCTAAAATGATTGGGGGAGGGGTTTAGCCAGGGTAGGAAGGTGACCATGAAAGGATCTCTCAGATTTCTTCTAGCTCTATAATTTTATGACTCACCAGAAGGTGGAAGAGGTCTCAGGAGAGACCCTTCCTACAGGCTAAGAGGCTAAGATGGGGAGAAAAGAGGAAGCAGGTTTCAAGGATCCAGTTTCTAAAGGCATTTGTGTATGTGTTGTCCACATATGGCATGGTCTAATGCAGGGGTTCTGAACCTTTTTTGGCCTGTGGATCCCTTTGGCAGTCTCAGAAAGCCCAAGGACTCTTTTTAGTCAAATGTTTTTAAACTACTAAAACAAACTGTAAGATTACAAAGAAAACTAATTAAGTTGAAATAAAATTACGAAAACATTTTCAAAAATCAGGTTCATGGGTATATACTTATGCTTAATTGTAACCTTCTTTAGGGTGGTAGGGGAGGGAGGGAAAACATAAAGCAAAAAGTACATGGCAGAGAACAAAAGAAAACCGACAAGGAAGCAAAGAAAAGCTGGGCAGGTTTGAAAACAATGTATAGTTATTATATAGGTTTTCTCAAAATGGAAATTTATTGTTTCATATTGAATCTTCCCTTATGGCCTGCTCTGTATATGGCAAAGTTTTTTTTTTCTTTTCTCATTTTGTATTTAAGTTTAAAACAAAAAAAAAATTACAAAAAAAATCCAGTTTATGGACCCCAGGTTAAGAACCCCTAATCTAGTGGAAGGATTTTTGGACAGAATCTTGGGTGACCTGGGCACTACAGGTCATATGACCTTGGGCAAGTTATAACCTCTCTGGGTTTCAATTTATTTATCTATAAAATGCCCCATTTATCCAATGAAGGCCTTGGAGATAAATGAGATAAGAGGTAAGTTCTTGAAAAGCAGCAGCAGCATATGATAGGAGATGGTGTGATTAACCATCTCTTCTACAGCAGGGATATGCATGAATCCATGGGCAAGAAATCAAAAGCCTGGGTTCAATTAGCAAGAAGTTTCTTTCTACTAGCCTGGGAAATTAGCATCTCCCCTCCCCACCCCCTGAAAGCTTGCTGTAGGTAAAGCAGGGTGTGTGTGAGGCCTTTCTCTCACAAGTTGTCTGCTCCTAATAGTCCCATCCTCTTAGTAGGCCTCTCTGGGCCTCCCTCGTTTGATATTGCAGGACACTGTCACTTGAAATTAATTGCAACTAATTAAAAATGATCTGGTTAGGACAATTGCACAATGGCACTCTGGAGACTGCTTCATTCCCAAAGGTTTGCCCGAGTTTGCTGCTGCCGTGGCCCAAGTCTCGGGGAAGGGGCCATACATCATCGTGTCATTTTACATTGTTATTTCTCTGAAAGCAGCAATTTGAAAGAGTCTCCGATGAACCTTGAGCAACTTCGCGCTAAAAAGAAAAATGTTACTGTCCAAGATCTGTAAAATATAACATATAGATTCAAAGAAATGTCTTGACATGAATAGCAGCGTTGAGCTGGTGCCATTATTTGCATATAATATATAATGCTGTAGGAAAGGGGCTAACAAAGCGGGGGGACGGCTTTGGGAGCACCCATTCCTGGCCCCTTTGTTCAAACTGGGTCACCTACCCTCCTGCCTTATTATTTTATCACAGACATCCCCCCTCGTTTCTCCCCCAAGCTCCTTGCTTTTTAAAGTGACATAGTATGTTTTAACCCCTGTAACATCGGACTTCCAAACCCCTCCATCTCCAATTTCCTGGAAAACTAGGGAGCCCTCCCTGTCTCTGATTTCATAAACATTGCTAATCCCCCAACCAAGCTTTCGACCCGCCAGCTCCCAGGTCACTCCCAGGAGCCCAAAGCTTTAATGGAACATGGTCCACTTCTTGGATTTGGCTGAGGGCCAGGCATTTAGGGAATTATGGAAATGAACCCTGCTAAATAGCCCAGTGGCTCCCATGCCTCACTGCTCAAGACCAGTAGTTTGGGGTGGGGGGAAGGGAAAAGGCTCAAATGAGTTTTGGTCCCAAGTCTCCAGGCAACAAATCTACAGGCTAAGGCCAAAGTACTCGCTCCCTCCCAGCTCTAGCCCTCCACCATCCTCTCCCCAAGCTTCTAAGGCCTTCCTCTCAGCAGCTCAGTACTTGCAGGGAGGAAGGGGCAGACAGGTGGCAGGGAGAGAAAAGCTCCTATCTTTCTCATCGTGTAATTCTCCTGAAGAAGAATCTTCAGGGCAATCGACAGATCTCATTAGACTAAAGGCATTCAGGGCCCCCCATAATGTAGCCCAATCCTCTGTCTCCAAACTTATTTCACCCTATTTCCCAGCATACTCCATTGCTTCAGCCAGGACCATCTCCTCAACATACTTCGCCAGTGTCAACATTGACAATTTTTAGGTTTCTTCCGTTTGAAGATCTGGAGAGGCAGCAATCTCAGTGTCCAGAGTCAGGAAAAACTGGATTCAAGTCCTGTCTCTGACACAGTATGCTGACTGTATGACCCTAAGCAGGTCCTTTAAATTCTCAATATCTCCAGGTTGCAAGTGCCCTTTCAGAGGGAATTTCCTAAGTGGGAGTTAGCCTATGCCAATGAGATCAGCTTTCGTTTGTTTGGACTTTTTTTTTTTTAAATGAGGAAGAGCACAAGAATGGGAGACAGAGTTTTTAAATAAGCCATAGTCTCTGTCTTCAGAAATCTCAGGATCTGGAGCCAGAAGCAACCTTGGAGATTATCCAGTCTAATTCCCTCATTTTACAGACCAAGAAGGAGTGGTCAGAGTCAGAAGAAGAACCAGAAAAGAGCTGTGTCATGAAAGCCAAAAGAAGAAAAGGTATCCATGAGAGGGAACAATTTTATGAGCACACTGAGGCTATGAGTGGTCATGTGATTTGCCTGAGGTCAGAGACAGTGGTGATTGGAACCCATGTCCAACTCCTGTGGGACACAGCACAAGCACAAATAATTGTAAGTCAAGAATACTTAATAAATTAATATGAAAAAGTGTTGTTCCTGACTGGGAGGGACAGGACAGGAGGATGAGAGAAGTCTTCATGGAGAAGATGTCATCTGAGCCGATTTCAAGAGACTAGAGCATATCAAAAAGGGACTGGCCAGAGTGTAAGATAAAGCTAAAAAGGGAGGACAGGGCCAGATTGCAGAGGAGTTTGAAGACCAGGCTCTGGAGTCTGAATGTCCCTTGGCAGGAAATAGGATTCCATTGAAAGGTTTTCATCAGAGGCATGACACAATCAGAACTTGGCATAAGGGGGGCAGCTAGGTGGCGCAGTGAGTAGAGCATCAGCCCTGGAGTCAAGACACTTGACACACTTACTAGCTGTGTGTCCTTGGGCAAGTCACTTAATCCCAATTGCCCTGCCTTCCCCTCCTCCAAAAGAAAAAAGGAAAAAAAAGAATTTGGCATAAGAAATTGTAGCCATATGAATGGAGAAGGGCATTGAGTGGACTCCAAAAGTCATCTTGTCCAGCTTTTTGAGAGGCAAGTGGGGTACAGTGGAAAGAATGTTGGCTTTGGGAGTCAAAAGACCTGAGCTGAAATCCTGCTTTAGTTACTTGTGACTTTGGGCAAGTCACTTCATTCCTTGGAGCATCAGTTTCTTCATTTATAAAATGAGGAGTAGATTGTTTCTAAGGCCCTAGTTTTACATCTATTAGTGCTCTTTCTACAACATTCCCAGTGTGTGGTCATCTAGTCCCTCCCTAATGACCTCCTATGAGGGGGAAAGCTTTACTACCTCAAACAACAGCCTTTTCACTTTTGGAAAGCTCTTATTGCAACAAAGTTTTTCCTCCCATCAAACCTAAATCTGCCTCTCCATTACTTCCACCCCCTTGATCTCCTGGTGCTTAGCGGAACAAATTTTCCACTTGAAGACAACAGTTACATATCCAGCAAGATTTTTTTTCCTTCTCTTAAATATCACAAGATTATTTAGAAGAGACAAAGATTCCCTGTGAGGTGGGATTAGTTAGGGGATACCTCATGGAGGAAGATGTGGCTGTGTATATTTCTTTCCCTTACTCATTTTTTAAGACTTCTGCGTACTTTCCATGCCACAGTCTTCTATCATCTCCCCTATTAGTTATTTGTACATTAAAAAATGTTCTCCACTTATGAAGTATGAAATAAGGATCGATGGTTATTGGCCCCTACTTAGTCCGCTCATTTCTGATACCTGAGGTTGAAGAGTTCATTTCTTATCTCCAGAAAAAGTTAGGATCATGATGGAGGAATGAACTGCCTTGTTGTAAAGTGACAAGCTAGACATCCCACACATTGACAAGAAGGAATCATAGGGAACTCGAGGAAGTGAAGTACTGGCCTTACCTGAAGACTAGTGCATCTAGACTTTCAGCGAGTGACCACTTCCGAAGACTGAGATAGAATTGTGTGTGGGATCGACCGCTTCTTTATCTTGTATCTCTCTTCTCTTGGTCCTGTTCCTGCTTTGTCTTTTCCCCCGTATGCCTCATTTTAGTCCTTTGGCCTTCCCTTGTGGGAATCAAAATATACCCTAATAAGGGCTTAATGCTTTATCCATTATTGGTCTGCATTATTTTTCATGAAAACATTCTAGGTCGTAAGGAAACTAGGATATTGCCCTTTCCAGATCCCTATTTGCAATCATCTACTGGCAATATTGTTATTCTCCTTCCTTGTCTGAGGAATTATCATTGGCCCCTTTGTAGTAGAATTATAATGACAGTAGCTAAAATTTATATGGCACATTAAAGTTTACAAAGAACTTGAAATATTTTATCCTTACAATCCTATGAGGTAAGTGTTACTATTAATCTTATTTTACAGACAAGGAAACTGAGGCTGAAAAGGTTACTTTTTTTCCCCAGAGTTTAACTGACTAAGGTAAGTATTTGAACTCAGGTCATCCTAACTCCAAATCCAGCACTTTATTCATATCGCCACCTAGCTGCCTATCATCACTATGTTTTGCCAAGCCCTAGGGGTTATCCTCACCATTCTCTTTCTTTTTTTTCCCTATTCACGTGTTTCTGAACTCTTTAAGAAAACACAAAGTTGCTGACTTGGGCCACTAAAAATTTATGTTATCTAATATCAATGGGCACTCATTACTGCATGGAAACACTTTTATTAGTCCCTGATTTACCCTCAATTGAACTGCATAAAGTGGCTCTCCCAGACTTCTACATCACCCTTTCTTCCCCACCACCCCAAGCAGAGGACCCGATTCCTACTTTACTGAGGGAAAAAAGTCCATTCATCATTAAGTCCATCTTTTCCCATGGGATATGTCTCAAAACTCCTCTTTATCATTCCCTATCCTCTCCTCCTTTGCTTGAATCTCTGAAAGAAATGGTCTTTCTCCTTCCCAAGGCCAGTCTTTCTACTTATACACTTTGTCCCATACCCTTTAGTCTTCTGCAACAGCTTACCTTTTTGATCATCTGTCTGTTTGTCTGTCTCTATGTGTTATCCTTCTCTCTGTCTCTCTCTCTCTGCCCCCATGCGTCATATAACTTCCCTCTTACTCAGTCTGCCCCACCTCTACTTCTCAGAAAACCAGAGGGAACACAGAACAGAAAGTGACTCAACATGGTAGGGAGAGAGATGCTTTAGATGGAAGGTCTTGAGGTCAGAGACATGAAAAGGATGTTGAGGTGAAGTAGTGGAAGGCTGCTCTTGTTGGGACTTCCCAAATCCAATTCTCCTGCTCCTCAATGAGTTGGTCAAAATGAGAAGCAGTTGAAGGTCTTTGCTGGTGAGGAAACACTGAACACCCCACCAGATCCCAAGTTCATACCCTGTGCTTCAAGATCCTCTGGTTCCTGACTCTTCATGTATGAACTGAACATCACTTGTGAACTGTGTTGTAATGTCTCTACTCCTTTCCACTTGTAGGAGGACCAGCAGTGGGTATTAAGCAGTTTGAATATGCATTTCCTGGAATTCCTGCATTTGAAACAGCCTATGTACTGTCTAGGGGCTTGCTGGGTCCAGGAGAGGCTGGGCATGGAGTGTCATGGTAGATGGTTGATTATGCACTGTTTCATTGCACTCCAGCTCTGGACTCTGGACATCTCTCATGCCTGGAACTCTGTTCCTCCAAATCACTGCCTTCTGGCTTTCCTGACTTCCTTTAAGTCTCAGCTAGAGTCTCACTGTCTGCAAAAAGCCTTTCCCAGTCCTCCTTAATCTTAGTGCCTTGTTTCTGAGATTACTCCCAATTTATCTTGCATATATCTTGTTTGTACATATTTGTTTGCATCCTTGAGAGCAGGAACTGGGTTTTTTGGGCCTTTTTTGTAGCCTGGGACATAGTGTCAGTGCCTGGCACATAGTAGGTGCTTAAAAAAATTTCAGTTGACTGACTGCCTTTATTGATTCTGTATCAAGGGTAAAATGCTGCATATACAGCATCTAAGCATATTTTTTTCTATTGCTACAAGGTGGTAATTCCATTATGCCAAGATCAAATGACTAGAATTCAGTGAAATATAGCCAGCTCAAGGGAAATGAGGGTTTTTGAAATAGGATAGATGCTCAGATCAGAGTATGATTCATTAAATCAAACATAATCTACACCCCTTACATAGAAGTATCAATTTGGCCTCCCCGAGAGAGAGGCAGAGAAGGAAGATAGAAGATCATTCACTCTCTGAGATCCACAGACAGCTTGGCACTTTTCCTACTTCCAATTAGTGGGGGTATAGCACCATAAGTGCCAGGGGGAGCACTGGACTACTAAATCTTGATTCCTCTTGTCCAATAGGCTCAAGTGAGTGGCTAGCAGTGCCACCTGGTGGTTAAAACATAGGCATCTCAAATTCAACATGTCAGATAAAGAATTTACTGTCATCATCCCTAAGCCTGACCTCCTCCAAACTCCCCCTATTTCTTTGGAGGGCTCCATCCGCCTTCCAGTAACTCAGGTTTGTAACCTTGGAATCATCCTTTACTCTCTGCTCTCCTCAAACATCAATATCCAACCAGTTGTCAAGTTTTGACAACTCTACTTCCATGACATCTCTTGCATCTGCCTCCTTCTATCTACTCACAAAGCCACTACCCTTGTTCAGGACCTCATCACCTCACTCAGAGTATTTTAATAGTCTCTTATTGTCTCTCTGCTTCCACTCTCTCAGTTTTCCCATCCACCTTCCACATAACTGCCAAAATAATCTTTTTAAAGCGCAGGTCTGACCATGTCACTCTCTTGCTCAACAGTCTTCAACGGTTCCCTATTGCCTCTAGAGTTAAAGAAAGACTCCTCAGTTTGGCATTTAAAGCCCTTCACAAACTGGCTCTAGTCTGCCTTTCCAGATTTATTTCCTATTACTCCTCTTTGGGTGCTACAACATTTCAGTTAACCTGGCTTACTCGAGGTTCTTGGAACTGCACATTCTATTTTCCACCCCCACATCTCCTTTGCCTAGAATATTCTCATTCTTCACCTCTGTATCTTAGAGCCCTTGGCAAGGCTCAGCTCTTAGGCCACCTTACCAGAAGGAAACCTTTCTTTACTCCGTAGTTGTTAATGCACTCTCCTCCCTCAAATTACCTTGTATTTTCATGGATAGAGCACTGGCCTTGGAGTCAGAAAGGATGGAGTTCCATTCCTGCCCCTATACTTCCTAGTATGTGACTCTTGGGCAAGTTACAGTGTGCCTCAGTTTCCTAGTCTGTAAAATAGGGATATTATCTATTTTTACACAGTTGTGATGATCAAATGAAATAACATGTAAAACACTTTGTGAACCTTAAGGCATTAAAGAAATACTAGCCATGAAGCCTATCTATTGTATTCCAACTGAAGTATAAGTAATTTGAGGGCAGATATCATTTTTATTGTTTATCATTTTTAGGGCAACTAGATGGATAGACTATGGGCCTGGAGTCAGGAAGACTCCTCTTTCTGAGTTCAAATCTGGCATCAGACACTTACTAGCTGTGTGATCCTGGGGAAGTCGCTTAACCCTGTTTGTCTCAGTTTCTTCATCTGTAAAATGAGCTGGAGAAAGAAATGGCAAACTACTCTAGTGTCTGTATCCAGTAACCAGTATCCAGCTTCCTGCCCCCAACAAAGGAATCAGGAAGAGTCTGACATGACTGAAAAAACAAGATTTTATTTTTATTTCTGTCTTTCATTTACCAGACTGCACACTGCCTCATGCAAAGTAGGTGCTTAATAAATGTTCTTTGACTGTGGTTGGATAATGCCACATCACTGAATTCTACCCTCATCACCACTTCTCTCCTCATTCAACTTCTCAAACAAATCAAAACCTTTAAAGATAACATAGGCAGCTAGGTGGGGAAGTAGATAAAAAACTGAACCTGGGGTAGATCTGAATTCAAACACTTTTTCAGATATAGCTGTGTGGCCCTGGGCAAGTCACAGGATTGTTGTGAGAATAAAATTATATATGTATATGTATATGTATATATATGTATATGTAATGCTTTGCAATATGTAAAATGCTTTGTATCTTAAAGAGTTACATAAACTCTAGTTATTATCTCTATTTGACCTGCTTCCCCTTAAGGTTGTTGATTATTTTGCTGCATAACACAGGACCTTCCTATGAAGAAGCCATCCCTCACCCTCTTCAATTGAGCAATATCGTATTAGTCTAGCAGTAAATATCACTCCTTCTTATAGGTACATGAGCACAGTAGCAGACTCACTCCTGGTACAACCATCAGACAAGAAAATTTTACAGCTCCCTTTCAAGAAAGTCCACAGGCATAGATATATAGACATTATTCTGAGAATTTGTATATTGATTTGCATAAATTAACATGCCATGTTCAGAAAGCTCTAACTCCACAGCAGTAAAAATAAAATAGGCCAAAGTTGTTATTGTAGTTGACAGCAAGTGGATCCCCAGACCATTTTGAGCATCAGCGGAAGGAATAGGGAGCAAGATGGAAAGACTAACCCTGACTGATCCCAACCATTTAGGACTCCACATGGGAACAGAGGGGTCCATTTGAGGACAGGATCCTATCCTGGATCAGCTGGATAGTTGGGGAGAGAAGAAATATCCAAAACATGACACCTGAGCGAGAAACCAACCGCAGGGATTAACCTCCAAGCTAGTGTCTAGGGAAGGGGGCAACCTAAGGTCTAAAATTGAGGCCCCCGAGATAAGTGTTTTCTTCTTTGCCGACAGTCTTGCCCCTCTGACAGCGTACTAGGCTATGACCCTAAATCATGGTGCTTCCTCTACTCCTCTTGTGACCTGCATCATTCTTGACATTGGCTTGGCAAGCTAACTCTGATATTGAGTGTTTTGTCTGTGACCTCACCGCTTTGTGTTTCTACCCAATCTTGATCCCTGTGTTTCCAACCTCAGCCTGGGCACTTAACCCCAAATTCCAACAGTTCCATTGGCTTTGTTGTAGCATTCTTGACCTCACCCTGCCCTGCCCCACCCCACCTGCGACTCCAAAACATACTTGACTGCATACTTGACTAGATCTTTCCCCCTAACACAAACCTCCCCAAAATGGGCCGAAAAGCTTGGCACCTTAATACCCAATGGAGAGCAACACTAGAAAGTGAAGGGCTCTTAATAAGTATCATGGAAAACCCAAGACACAAAATCTTTAGAGATCCTTAAAGCTCAGCAGGTTCTGAGTACTTGACCTTGGTGCCTCCTAAACCCTGAAGTTAATTTACTCCCTGCAACATTTCATTAGTTTGTCTAATCGATAGACATAATTTTACAAAAAATGGACCTGGGCTGGGTAGTTTTTCAGGTTCCTGTTGCATCTATCAAAAAAATCCACCACTGCAATAAATCACTTTGGGGGGAGGGGAAAGGGGGGCGGAGGCAGAATAAATGGAGTATGTTTTCAATGAGCTGGAGCTGTCCTCAGGGTCTCCACTGTGTCCACTCAAGGTGGAGAGAGGTCTGCCCAGCTCATGCCAAGTAGAGATCAAGCAAAGGACCCTGCCTTTGCCAGTTTCTGTGGAGGATCAGTCCATTCCCTCTTTCAAATCCCCATACTCTAGCCATTTTCAAATTTCTGTCTGGGAGCTAGGTGATGGAAAGTAAGGAGAGACTCGGACCCTCACACCCCCCTTCTTTGCTTGTTCACCACTTCCCCCTGGGGTGGGGGGAATAGCCCTACCCCACATTGTACCCTTCCCTAGTACCTCAGGAAAAAGGTGGGGAGTGCCATTCACTGGGTCCTTAGGGGGAAAAGGTAGTGGAGATGTTTGCATAGCCTTGATAAATGTAACCCCACTTAATCACAGGAATCTGTCTCCTCCCCAGTCGTGGGAGGGGGGCACTGCTTCAGATCTCCAGAGGCTGTAGATAATTTCGGCACCCACTCAGTCAGAGGCTGGCAATGCCGTCTGCTGCCTCTGCCATTCATTGCCATCACTCAGCAGCCTTTGAAAATGTGCCTGTCAATATAATTCACTGCCTGTTCAAAGAAAGTGACATTTTGAATAGTGGACACTTTTCCAGAAGCATTCATCCCTGGTCAGCCTTGGATAAATAAATATATTTGCTGTTTGAAGTCAGTGGGGAGGACACAATGGCCGGGTCCTGGCCACACACACATGCACACACACTGTCTGGAGTTATATGGGGGTGGGGTGAGAGTTGGGGGAGTAAAAAAAAATCAGTAATCATGCTCAGGACTAGGGGAGGGGCAAACACACCTCCTCAACCTAAGAAGAAAGGAAGCAGAGGGCTCTGGAGGGTGCCACCCCTCTGCCCAACTCACCCTTATTTGCCCCCTCCAAAACCCAACTTCAACAGCACCTCCTCTCCTCCCCAAAACTTGACCGGTTCTCAGGTTTTTAGCCCCCAGTTACCCTGCCCCCCTTGCCCTCCCCCTATTTGCCACCAAACCCAAGTCCCACCCCCTTCTTCCCACCTGTCCTCACTGTCAAACCTTGGGTTCTTTAGACTGCATATACCTGGAACCCTAACCAGCCTTTTAAACCTCAAATGCCCCCATAGCTTCCTGACCTCATCTGCCCCCCCAACCTTGGCCAGGGCTCTTAATTACCCCCTAGCAGCCCCCTAAACAAAGTATTTATAAGGCTTACTGCGTTTATCTTCCCGCTCCTATTAATAAAGGCTGGGAATGCGGTAGAAGAAATATGGGCGGGTGACAGGGTTTTTAATGGCGTCTCACCTTAAATGCATTTTAAAATATGTAAATCAATAAAAAAATTATTTGTAATAGCCGTCTAAGAGTGCTGGTTAGGCCGGCGCCGAGTGAAATGCATGCTCCAAGGCCTATTACCATACATCCTGGGAGCTGTAGTTAGGATTAATCTGTCAAAGGGGATGGTTTAGTGTTGATGAATATGACATGTGACCATTAACGGTGTTGATTTTATCTCCCGAGATTAGCATGATTTACTCCGGATGGATAATAATGTCATTTGCTTGATGCCGTGGATCTGTTTACGAGCTGATTAAATTGTAAGGCCTCGCCTCATTTCATGCTATTTGGTTTACGGCTTCATTACCGCAATCACAAAAGCTGGGGAAATGTCCCACATTCCGTGGTGCGATCAATCACGGGCTCCCCCCCAACTCAGCCCATTGCAGCTACGGATTTTTTGGAGCAGCTCCCCCCAGCGTGTCCGGGGTACGCCCTAGTCGTCCTTTTCCCCAGACTGGTATGGGCGATGCCTTCCTGGAGCCCCAATCAGGGGGATCCCCGACCAACTCGGGAAGAAGGGATCTGCCCCGTCCTCTAATTGAGATTAAGAAGTCCTCGAGTAATTAGCTGTAACAAATTACCTTATTATTTAGACAGGGAAGTAAACGGGGTTGTTTTTTTTTTGTTGTTGTTGTTGCAAAGGATATTTACTATAAATCTACAAAGGAATGACAGTTCACCAACCAGAAAGGAAACTTGTCAGGAAACTGTATTTTCTGCCGGTTACTTTTCACGGTGGAATCAAAATGAAGGGTGGCTGTCTGTCTTCGAGGATCACAGATTTAGAACTGAAGGGGGCCTTGGAGGTCAAGAGAGAATGTAAACCCCTCGAGGACAGGCACTTTCATTTCTGCCTTTTTATTGCCAGCCCGGAAGCAGTGCTGGGGCCCACAGTGAACACCTAATAAATGCACGTCAATTGAGTTTAGTTCAGGGATTCTTAACCTTCTAAGTGTCCTGATCCCCTCCGGCTGTCTAGTGAAGCCTAAGGACCCTTTCCCAGAATAATGTTTTTAAATGCATAAAATAAAATATGTAATTATAAAAGAAGCCAAGTATGTGGAAATAAAGTTATCAAAATATTTTTCAAAAGAACTCCTGATCTAGTCCAACCCTCTCATCTTACAAATGAGGAAACCGAGGTTGCCCAAGGTGTGACAGTGCCAACATTGGAACCTAGGGCCTCGGACTCCAACTCTTTTCTCCTCCACCACAAGGGAACAATAACCAAGACAAGACAGGCGGAAGTGCTATCTATAGGAGGATGGTGCTAATAGCAAACAGCCCTTGGGAGTCTTGCCCCTGCCAGGGTAGGCAGGTCTTTACTTCCAAGGGGAGCCAGGACATCAGCATTCTCCCTCCATTTTCCAGCTCAAGCAGGGTGGAAGGAGGGCATCCTAAGGGTTTGTGGTAGCTAATGAAGAAAGCGAACGAGAGGCCGACTTCCTTTATGAAAACTGTAAGACCCACCTGGAAGGCTTCTCTGTCAATATCCTAAATGGTGTCCATTATGGAAGGGCACTGGGGGAGTATCAAAGGATGGAACAGAAAAAAACACTTTATTCTTAAGTACATAGTAGCTTCACACACACACACACACACACACACACACACACACACAAACGCATGCACGGTGCACATTAACCACAAGGCAAGCAAGCTTGTGGTGTGCTGGAAAGAATGCTGGATTTGGAAATTAGAGACCCTAGGTTCAGATAGTAACCATACTACTTATTACTTTTGCCATAGGCAATTAATTTCCCCTTCCTGACACTCAGTTTTCCTATCTGTAAAATGGGGACATTGGACTAAACAACCTCTAAGGTCTCTCGAAGCTCTAATTCTGTGTTCCTAGGAACTACCATTTACTTAATCTGTAACTGAGTCTTTGTAATCCGAAGGCACACAACAGACAATTGTTTTTAAGGAAACAAGGTTTAAAGGTTTAAGGTAAGGACATTTATAGAGCGGGAGATTTACATGTTGCTTTTGGTTTCCTAATTGAAGCCTCAAGTTGTAAAACGGCTCTGGATCATCTAGCCTAATCCCCTCATTTTATAGAGGAGGGAACTAAGACTCTGAGAGTTTGTTTAAGTGACTGGCTTATATAGTCAGTAAGCACTGGTGCAAGGATTTGAACCCGAGTCTTGTGACTTATATATCACCATACCTTTTTTCAGGGGGTGCATGATCTACTTGGGTCACACGCTGATGAAATGGCTCAAGCATCACTTTACGTACAGGAAACGATGCAAGGTCACTGCTAGGACCTTTAATCAGGTCAAAGAATGATAAACCCTCTCTCAGGCCAAGGATATTTCAAATTTGAGCAGCTGAATGGAGAATCAAGGAGACCTGAGTTCAAATCCTGCCTCAGACATTTAGTAACTGAGAGATACTGGACAAGTATCTCATCAGATGAGATGATATATGTAAAGTGCTTTGCAGTCTTTAAAACCAATATGCTTAGTATTCTCTCTTCCCCTTCCCCTTAGAATGTAAGCTGCTTGAAGGCAGGGACTGTTTTTGCCTTTCTTTATATTCCTAGAACTTAGGCACCTGGCACATAATAACAACGTAATAAATGCTAGTCAATTGATAGTAACAACAAACAAAATTGTGCCATGTAAGTGGAGCATTAACCCCTCAGGACCTCAGCCCATTCTTTAAAGCAGAGGTGGAAGCATTACTGCTCACAACACTCCATAATGAGGCTAGAACCAGATTAATTAGAAATTAATTGGAAAATATTTAACAAAATAAAATTTTCAAATACAATAGAACATAAGTAATGTTAATATGTGGTTTTCTAAGTTACTCTGCTGCCTACAGAGATCCTTATGTACAATTTAGTGATCGCCATTTCTATTTGAGTTGGGCATCACAACTTTAAAGTACATATTAAATACTGCCTCCTCTTAGAAACCTCCCTACATCCCCCTGGCTGGTAACAACCTTTGAAATCCCAGGATCTAGAATGACACTGAATTTTGTAACTCTAATACCCTTGTCATGTAATATGGTGCATTATAGCTATCTATATTGGTGTCTTCTTCCTCTACTAGACAGGAGGAACCTTCTTGGAGATTTTTGTCTGACCTAAACTTTGTTTCTCTTCTGCACCTACCACAGGACTCTGCATGACCTACACACAGTAACAGCAACTACATTGGCATAACCAGGATGGCTCCTAGTGCAGGTTCTTTTATTGGCTTTATTAAGGAAAGATAGCTGTTTCAGGGGTCAAAAATCTTTTTTAATTACATAAAATACAAACAGAGAATAATACAGAGGAGAGAAACTTAGGGCCTGTTTCATTATGCTCCTAGGATTCATTTAGACAAAAGGGTTTTCCAAGTGTAATCCTCAGAATAGTTTGTGGGAAGGTGTTATTGCTTGGAGGCATCAAGCAGTTCTCTGCCACCTAAGCACCCTAACCCATCCCCGCCCAATACTCCACCTCAAAAAGAGAAAAATCATAGACTGGTGGCCAAGGTCCTTGAGAAAAAGGATGGTTTCATTTTTTGTCTTCATATCTCTAGTGCTCAGCACAGTGCCTTGTAAATGCAGGCACTTAATGAATGCTTGTTAATTGACTAGTTGGTGGGTTTACTGGATAGAGCCCTAGATTTAGATCAAGGAAGACCTAGGTGTAGTGGGTTTCTGGAGATCAAGACCTGTGTGTCCCTATGGGCAAGCAGAGGACCTCTCTCAGAGGACCTCAGTTTCCCTACCTGTAAAATGGAGACTATGATACCTGTAGTATCTGTATTGCAAGGTGGTTTTCTGAGGCTTAAATGAGATAATGTGTGGAAAGTGCTGCTCTCTTAAAAGCTCCCTATAAATATTAACCATCATTATTTTTAAGAGAGACAAAGTTTAAACCAACATCTGCTGCTAACAATCTGAAAAATATTACCTCATTCCTGTTTTGGTAAACTTTGCACATTTTAAGCAACGGTGCTTTTTATTTAGACTATTTTCCTCTCCTCACTGCAAACTCCACCTCGCCCCCCAGTTCAGTTTCATATTTTTTTTCCTTCCATATGTTTCAACAATTCAGCTAGCAGCTTCTGTGGGGGTGCAAGATCCACCAACAACCAGCACCCAGAAAGCTGCCAACACACTGCAAAAGCACAGGTTCTTTGGATCTGCTTAACTAAGGAAAGCTACCTTAAGGGGTTGACAAGCTTACTTTAATTCAGCATACAAATATCATTCACTTAGTTCAGGGGAAAAATCCAGCACCCTGAACTTCAGAATAAAATACAAACAAATTACAAACATCAATAGACAGACCTTGTCTGATTCAAATTCCAATACATAGTTACCAGAGTTCAACAAAGTCTCAGCATCCGGGTTTATGAGCTGGAGGGCTCCTTAGCTACTGCTGTCCAGAGTCTCCGCAACAGCACCACCACAAGTGAGAGCCCTGTGCAAATGGCTCTATCCTCTCTTCTTATAGGGCTTCAGACGTCATCAAACGTCATCTGAATGACCAGAACTTAGGCTGCTATGATTGGCTCTTGTGTTAGTCCCTCCCCTTAGGACCCTGGGAGGTTCACATCCACATAGGTTAGGTTAACACCTAATAGGGGTTAGAGCCTGGGGCTTAGCACTTAGTAAGACTCAATGAAATACACTGAATTACTCAAAAGAAATGAAAGCCAAACTCTTCAAGGGCACTTGTTGAACTAAGTGCTAAGGAGCCCATTTTGCTTACCAACACACCATGAAACAGAAATAATTAATTAGGAAAAAATACACACTAGTCCAAGCGGTACCCAGAGGATACTAAGGCAGTGAGATATAATGGAGAAAGTGAGGGACTTTGAGCCAGAAGACCAAGAGCACTGGTTCAGGAATCAGAGGGCTTGGGTTCAAACTCTGCTTCTGACATTTATTACCAGTATGACCGTGGGCATCTGCTCAAGTCTCACTTTCTTCATTTGTAAAACAAGAGGTCTGGATGAGACAACCTCTGAGACTCCTTTCAGCTCTCGAGCTCTTACCCTGTGGTGGTTGACTCCTGACCCTACCATTTACTTGCTTTTGTGTGAACTTAGACTTTCTACAATATCTGAAGGACTCTGTTTTCTGTAAAACAAGGGGGTAGATGATCCCTAAGGTCTCAGTTCTAAAAATCTTTGGTCCAACGGGCCTGTGAGTGCTTTAGTTAGGAGTGGATTACATGTGCTCTAGGGTCCCTTCCAAATCTGAGATTCTCTGTTCCTCTTTCTCTATGAGACCCTGTTCAAGGGGGCCAGTCTGGATACACCACAGATAAGCTAGGATTAGGATTCCTCGAGATCCCCTCTACTCAATTGAACTAAGGGGGCAGATTTCTTTCCCCGCAGCCCTGGACAGTAAGCTGTCCCTATCCATACCCATTCCAGGACACCCTCTGGTCTTTTTCTTGAAATGCTCTATTTTCCTTAGTTCTTAGTTCCTTAGTTCTCTACAATAAAAGCTTCCCTTTACAGAGAGAAGGTTGTGTTTACTCAGCCCCACTGTCCCCTGCCCTGGTAACCAGGCACACCTGTGCATGAGCTCACTCGCGCGCGCATGCGCGCGCGCACACACACACACGATGTCCCCAAATAGAAATATGGATATGAGTTTGGGGGGCTAGCTCTCCTAGGAAGGGTATTCTGGGTGTAAGCAGGCAAGGTTCTGGCTTTTGTGGGAAACCCTTTCCTGGTGACTACTCTCTATCCATAGGATTACTAATGAGCCTAGTCTGAAACTTCCCCTTCTTTCTCCTAACTCACTTAGGGTACTCCCCTGGCTTTCTGTTCCCTGTCTGAATCCTTCTGGACACCAAGGCCACCGTGGCTCCTCCCTTCCTCAGGCCCACTTACTCCTCCTAGGGGGTAGGAGTACTCAGGGCAGACAAACTGGGCTCACCTGAGCCTGAAGCAGCTGCCCCTCCCTCAGTCATTGAGCCAGACTGCCACCAGGCCAGTCACTGCATCAGCTTGTCATCTGGTCATTTGGTTTACTGGTCATTTAGTAATTCAGTTACTTGGTCACTTAGTCAGTCACTCAGTTACACGGTGATTTCATCCATCACTCCTTCAGTCATCTAGTCATTGGGTTGTGCATCCGTTTGGCATCTGGTAACTCAGTCATTCAGTAATTCGGCCACTTGGTCACTTTCATCGGTTACATGCCATTCAGATAAATCACTTGGTCCCTTTGTCACTCAGTCATTTAATTAATTAGTTCAACAGATATTTATTGAGCACCTACTGTGTAAAAGACTGAATGCTGAGCACTGTGGGGGAATAAAAAATCCTATAAGATGTGGTCCTCAGCCCTCAGGCATTCAAAAATTTACTAGTTGGGTCAGGTAATCAACAATTCTATACTGAGAGGATAGGGTGAAGAGACCTTTGTTAGGAATTTGGGGTACAGGCTAAAGATCTACCACCGGGCTCCCTGCCCTCAGGGCACTTAGGTAGTCTTACTTAGGGAGGACAAGGATAGGTTCACCTGAAATCGATTGAAACAATAAAATAAATAGAAACTAAAAAAAGAGAAACAAACAATGACCATATTATAAAGGCGGAGAGGCTAGATAATGTGGGTAAAATGGAGAATGAGTCCATCATCCTCAGAAAGTGGCCAGGAAGCCGTCTTGGGTTGTGCTTTAAACTCCACTGCCTGGGCTGGCTCTGATGGCCTGAAGCTCATGGGAGGGTTGATCTTGGAGGGGGTTCTACCATATACTTTATTAAAGAGAGATTCAGATAGGGGTACAAAGGTCATATGCAGTCATACAAAGAGTCATTCCTGGTGAACTACACAATTCAACTCAACCACCATTTTTAAGTGCTTACAGTGCTTTAGTCACTGGGTATGCAAAGGGCAGTGAGGGGACAGCATAACACATGGAAGGAACGCTAGGTCTGGAGATGAAGAAATTTGTTTCAAATCCTGCCTCTTCCACTTACAATCTTCGATCCTGGGTAAGACATGGAGCCAATCTGGGCCTTAGGATCTGACCTGGTAAACAAAGTGGTTGGACCAGGTGGCTTGACCAGGTGGTTCTCCATAGACATAAATAGCTGTACACAGTCTTCATGTCCATGGCCAAGTCAAGTTAACAAGCATTTATTAAATCCCTTGTATGAGCAAGGCACTGTCCTACGAGATAGGCCATACCCATCCAGTTTTATACATACCCTCGCCAGGGGACAGGGGCAGTTGGCCACAATCGACTCCTCAGTTGAGCAGCCAGAGTCCTTCCTAGATTAGTTTTGTCAGTGGGTTTCTGCCTCATGACATGCTCACAGTGGGTTCTCACAAGCATGGCTCAAGGGGATGCTGGGACTTTGGGTAACTCTGGTCTCCCTTTTAAGTAGGTGTGAGTCTCCCCACTTGAGTTATATTGCCAATTAAGCCCCTTTCCTTCTCAGTGACTAATTTTTCATAGAAGCTAGAGCTTCATACCAGGGCTTCTTCATGTCCTTGCCTCCACTAGAAATCTCCTTAAAATCATGATAGGGGAATTTTTTTATAGATATGCATGATAAACATGTATTATTTGGCAGATAGCACAGTCACAGGCAATAATCCTGAAAATACAATACATTTGCAGGTACCTAGTACATATTATCCACAATAGAATGCAGCAGTCATAGAGAACTCAAAGAAGAAAATTTAGGCCCCAAATCTATGATCCCATGAACATAGCACATAAAGCAATAGAGCATATAGAGTACTATAGATCAGACATATAGGTCACATGCAATGTATAATGCATGGGTTACATGTAATAAATACAATATAAAATAAATTCAATATATATCAGGGTTGTACATGGTAGAACAAATACAGAGGTGATATACTATATATAAGTAACTTCAGAAATTATAATGTCTACATGTTTCATTGAAAGCAGGAACTATTTTTTTTTTTTGGTCTTTGTATCAGCAGGGTTTGGCACACAGCAGGTACTTAATAAACCCTTAAAGATTGAGAGTTTGAGGTTACATACTAAGTACGTGTTACATCCACTCTTCATCAATGGGGTTCATTGGGCTATGTGCATACCCTCCTCTCCATTATGTTACACCCAGAACATCATAAATCAGGCTAGTCACTGGTCACATGGTCCTGATGCTTCTAGAGTGATCTCAGGTCAGTCCAGTATCCTCAGTATCACAAGACCTGTGGTCCTGCAGTGCTAGCCCTGAACTCACGGACGGCTCAATCTGATCCTCAGTATCCTCAGCATCTGTTGCCTACAGTCTGGCTCCTGAGCTTGTGAATGTCTCAGGCTGGCTCTTGTTGTCTCTAGCCCTCAGTTAGGTACTCTGTCCCAAAGGAACCCCCAGAGCTAGAACACTATGCAAGAAAGGGGCAACCTCTTCATTCAGCTTTTACCTCTCCCTATGCATGCAGATTCCCTCCTGCTCTGCCCTACCCTGCAGAGGGCTGGGCAGTCTGTCTTGACTTCCCTGGCCTTCGGGAGGGTACCACCGTGCAAGAATCTCTTCATCCAAATCACAATCTGGACCCTTTCTACATGCAGATTCCCTTCTGCTCCTCCCCCTACCCTGTGGAGGGCTGGGCAGTCTGTCTTGACTTCCCTGGCCTTCGGGAGGGTACCATCATGCAAGAATCCCTTCATCCAAATTACAACCTGGACTCTTTCTACATGAGCCATCATCTAGATTCCATAGTCCATCTCTACACAGTGGGGCAGGACAGCCCTTTCAGAGCCTGCTTGGCTGACTCCCAGCCACTTCTCCTCCCCATCATTATAGTCCAATGAACTGTCCTGTGAGCAGCAAGTGGTGACAATGTACTGTCTTTGGAGGACCCCAGCCAATTTCTGGGCTTACTTTATAGACTGGCTGATAACTATGTCTTTCAACTACTTCATATGGTTTATGTATCGACATAGCTCTCCACCAGTCTGTTGGTTATCTTTGTGTTTTCCCAGACCCTGAGGTTTTTTATTTTTTGGAGGAGGTAAGGCAAGGCAATTGGGGTTAAGTGACTTGTCAAAGGTCACACAACTAGTAAGTGGCTGTGGTTGGATGGGGCTGGATTTGAACTCAGGTCCTCTTGATTCCAGTGTCAGTGCTTTATTCACTGCTCCACCTAGCTGCCCCACCCTGACATTTCTAAGCAAGATTCTACCCCCTAGCTGGAACACCAGGAACTCAAACGTTATACTATCTGTTGCCTCTCTTTGAGAATTTCCAAGCTGAGGTCATGGCTAATCAGTAGACTTCCTTTAACTGATCTCTTAGCCAAGAAACATACCTGTTGGGAGTCTCCATACTTCCTTCATCTTCCAAGATTCCAAAATACAAATCGACAGCTGAATACAGCCTTCTCCCAAACAACAGAATATAGAAGGGGTAAATCCAGTCATGTCATTATGGTAGCATTATATGTGTAATGCCATATATATCTATTAGTCACCAGGGAAATTTCTTTTAAATAATTTTTTTAATCTTAGTAAACCCTGGAGTCTGATCTCTATTTATGGCATGAAATATGCATTGCCACAATGGGTTCAGCCTAGGACCTGGACTCATCCCAAATAATTGGAAATAGACCGATCCCACAGAGGGCAGGGTGGCCTGTTCCCAGGAATGGGAAGGAGGAACCTGCTCTTTTTTCCCTTTCCTGGGGACATGGAAGGACCTGAATTCCTGTACATTTTGCTACTTGGGTAAAGTGGGATGGAGGAAGAAGACCAGAATTCTTACTTGGAAGAAGCCAGAATCTTTCCAGTTAGTCTCCTTGGGTAGATGGTTATTTGAAACATTGCTTCATGTTTGACACATCACCTGCATCCCATTCTTCAATATTTCAAGAATCTAGGGTTTTATCAATGAAGGTTTGCCCAACAATCAATCAACAAGCTTTGAGTAATTAATTCATACATATTATTCATGTATTTGTTTATTCATATACATAATTTATTCATATACATGAATATATATATATATCACTGCAAATTTACACATCATCCTTAAATAAAGACCATGCTAATTTTCTCTGTATCATTCCAATCTTTTAGCTAGCACTCAACAAGCATTTATTAAGTGTTTACCTTGTGCATGGGAATACAAAGAAAAAGCAAAACAGTCCCTGCCCTCAAGGTACTTACATTCTATCATTGGTGACAGAGACTATAACCACTATGTGCCTTAGTGATTAATCTTCATAAATTGCTGTGACCAAAAAATTCACCACTTGGTGGCCAACAGGGTGATAGATGATAGATCAATGAATCCTTCCCAAGCCCATGCTTGAAGCCTTCCTAGCTTGGTAGCAATCTCCATAACCTCCATAACCCTAAATGCTCTGCTGGCATTGCTTTAATAAATCCAGGATCATGAGATGGCATCAGTGCCGGATGCCTGCTTAGGCAAGATGCTGGGTGGGAATAAGGGTGGAAGGAAACAAGCACTTATTAAGTACCTACTACATGCCAGGCAATTTCCAAATATTATCTCATGTGATCCTCGTAACAACCCTGTGAGGCAGGTGTTATTATTATCACTCCCAATTCATACTTGAGGAAACTGAGGCATATAGAGGTTAAATGACTTGTCCAGAGTCAGACAGCTAGTAAGCGTCTGAAGCTGAATTTAAACTCAGGTCTTCCTGACTCCAGGTCCATTGCCCTATATCCACTACACCACCTAGCTGCCATTTGCAACATTGCTTCAGGCCTAACTCACGCATGTCCCCAGCACCTTAGAACCCATGTGAAATCTGACCAATTTCCATTGAGATCTCAGGAGACAGACAGCATGCCATCAGAACAGAGACGGAGCCTCACCTCCCAATTGCTTCTTAGCATTGTAATCGGGGAAGGACAGGAGACATTCAAAGAGCAAGTGGAACTACCCAGAGAACAATAGACCTGTGGTCTGGGGAAGCAGCATTTAGTGGATTATCTAAAGGAAAAAAAAGGGTGTATGCTTTCCAGGGAATTATTAGCTGGCCTAATCCCTGGTGGATTCGTTTTGCAGATTGAGAAGAAAGCCCAGGTGATGCCCCCCAAAACAGAAAGTTTGCTGCTCTATTTCCCATTGTGCACTAAGCTGCAGGAATATGATGTGTATTCAATTCCCTCTACTTGAGCTGTGGCTGTGTTTGGTACCTTTCTTGAGGCTGGGGGGGGGTCAGTCTTCTTATAAAGACAGTGTATTAGGGGTGATGATAAGGCCATTCAGAAACAGCCCAGAAAGTCTTTCTGTTAGAGCAATTGTTCTGAGATTCCATCTCATCACCCTAACGGCCTGTTTGAGAGCTTTTATTCAAGGAGGCCTTTGCCCCTTTGCCACTCTTGGTATGACAGAGTTCAGGGTGCTTCCAATGTTGTGCCAACCTAGATGCACAAATCAGGCCAGACTCCATCTTCGCGTGAGGAAAACACTCTGACCAAAACTTTCCAGATCTTTCTCCATCGGACATTGTCAAGGTCTCAGCAAGATAGGTGTCCTAGCTCTTTACCATAGGAAATGATGACTGGGAGACCCATTCCCTTTATTGCTGATGGGGTTTGCTTTTTTATTTATCATATCTTGATTGTCCATGCAAATGGAAAGGTGCTGTGATAGTTAATTCAGAGTAGAAAAACCAAAAACAATTTTTATTTCCCTTTGAAATGTATTGTATTTGGGGAGGATGAGTGGAAGGGACATTTGATGGATCTTTCTAAATTATGTGCTTGCTTCCTGTTCCTCCCCAATCCTGAATCCAAAGTGCATGCTTCCCATGTACATTAAATATGAGCACCATGTAGTCCATGTGTGTCTGAATTCTTTCCTGCCCCTTTAACACATATGACCCATCATGGGGGAAAAATGATCAATGACACTTAGAAACCCCCTTTCTCCCAATCTCACTGGAAATAACATCGCCAGGTGATCCGGCTTCTTTTCCTGTTTGTTGTCCCCCCCCCCCCCAACCCCTTCTATCCACAAGCAATTATGGAAGACCTAACATATACACAGGATGATTTTGGTGACATTATTGATTTAAGAAAATGATGCTCTTGCCTCACACTGGAAGGAAGGAAGAAAGGAAGGAAAGAAGGAAGGAAAGAAGGAGAGAGGGAGGGGAGGAAGGAAGGAGGGAGGGAAGGAAGGAGGGAAGAAAGGAGGGAAAGAAAGAAGGAGGAAAGGAAGGAAGGAAGGAAGGAGGGAAGGAAGGGAAAAAATATTCATTAAGTGCTTACTATGTACCACACATTTTACTAGGCATTTCACAAATATTAATTCCCATTTGATCCTCACAACTCTGGGAAGTAGGTGCTATTGTTATCCTCATTTTATAGGTGAGGAAACTGAGGCAAAGGGTAAGTGACTTGCCCAGAGTCACAGAGCTAATAAGTCTGAGGCTGGATTTGAAATCAGGTCTTCCTGAGTTTCTTTTCTAATAGCGGGGATGTGTTTACTCTGAATCATACACAATCATGATCCTGCTTGTGACCACAAATATGCATGGATGTTGTCTAGACCAGAGTGACCTTAGTCCTTCCTTGATCAACCCAGTAATCTTAAATTCATTTGCATTATACTATAGGGAGGTTACCAACAATATTGTAAACTCTGTCCCTGCCCTCAAGTTTATAGTCTGCTTAGAGAGATAAGATTTATCCATGAGAACACACCACCAGTACATCAGAAATGTATGTACAGTACATACAGTATGTACAGTACAGAGAATGCCACCTAAGGGATGGATGAATATATAATGGAGAGGAGATACTTTAAGAAAGGAAATCTACCCTGACTTCATCTTACCTGGTGTGTTTCTTCCAGTGCACTGAGCTGTAGGAAGACACCTGAAGGAGTCATAAGTTGTGTTTGGCACTCTCCCTAGAGGTCAGGGGTCAATTTTCTTGTAAGAGAAGAATCCATGTTGATCAGGCTTTGCTGGTCCTCATACATGATGCTCCATCTCCCACCTCCACATTTTTGCATTGGTTGTCCCGCCTGCCTAGAATTCACTACCTTCTCACATCTGCCTCTTACAATATCTAGATTCCTTCAAAGCTCATCTCATTTGCCAACTTCTACATGAGGCCTTTTCTCATCCTCCAGCTGCTAGTCCCTCTCTCAAGCAAATTGCCTTGCATTTATTTCATATATACTTATCCAGGCATATGTTGTCTCCTCTGAGGGAATGGAATTGCCTTAAAGGCAGGAATTAGTTCATTTTTGTCTTTGCAGCACTACTGTCTGGTACCTGACACATAGTAGGTGATTAATAAATGCTTGTTGATTGATTGGTGAACAAGATGTTAAAATAGTTGATTTTTAAGGTCACTGACAAGTCAAAAACCTATTATCTTATTTTCTCAGGAACATGTTCTGACTAGAGGAGATTTTTTAGAGATACCATGGCCAGAGTGTTTAAGAGGGTCACTTGAAGGGTCTTAAATGCCACACTGAAGAGTTTGAGTTTGACCCATTGAGCAATAAGGAGTCACTGTCATTTCTTGATGTGGGGGGAGAAGGGAAGGGTTGGTATGGTGAAAGTGGAGAGGCTGTGTATGGTAGGAGGAAGAGGGATGGATTTGGAATCAGAAGAAATCTGCTTCCAAATCCTATTTCTTATCCTCATGAGTTGTATGATAATATGCAGTATATTTAATCTCTCTTGAGTTTGTATTTTCTCATCTGTAAAAGAGAATAATACTAGTAGAACTTATGCGGCAGCTAGGTGGCGCAGTGATAGAATATTGGAATCGAAGTTCAAATCCAGCATCAGATACATACAAGTTGTGTGACTCCAGGCAAGTCACTTAACCTCTCTCAGACTAAGTTTCCTCATCTCTAAAATAGGAATAATAGTAGCCCTTCCCTTTCATAGAGCAGCTGGGAGGATCAATGAGGTAAGGAACTTTACAAACCTTAAAGTACCCTGAAAATAAGATATTGTTATCGAAATGTTGCTTCAGATGGACTATTGCCTTCTTGAGTGGTTCTTGGTACCATTCAATGGACTGGAAGAATGGTCACTGGGCTCCAAGGCCTTTTCAGGGCTTACCACTGGGAGGTCACCTATACTAAAGAGTTAGACAAAGAGATTCCCCAAATTTTCTCCTGTAGATAACCATATATAGTGTCTACACAGCAGCTGTTTTCCACCTCTATTCAGAAAGGAATAAAGATGAGGGCTTTTTATAGTTCCCACAGTGCTGAACACAATCAGACCCTCTGGACATTTTTGTTGAATATACCTGAATTGAATTACAAAGGAAGTTTTTTAGGTTAGGCAAACAGAAGAACTTCCAGGCCTTGAGAGGTGGGAGAAACTGAAGCAGATGGGCAAGGAAGGCTGTGGGGCCTCTTTCTCTGGGAAGAGCAAACAGAAAGGCCCCATCCCTTCTGTCAGGGACCTGGAGAAAATCTCTTATATGAAGGCAAAGAGGTGGGCCAATTGTCCTCTACAGGGCCCCATCAGCCCTGGGATTCTTTCAGTTCTGAGAATTCCACCATCTCATTAACTAGTCTCGCATTACTCTGTGACATGAAGTGGACAAAGGCCTTGAACACCACATATACACTGACAATGTCATTCACTCTGTGCAATTTTCTGCAGATTTCCCAAAGCCATCCAATGAGAGAATTTTTCATATCTGTCTTTTCTCACTGCTTAAAGTACAGTATGATAGGATGATAGATTTCAAGCTGGAAGGGACCTTAGAGGATATCCAATCTGACCCCTTTATTTTACAGATGAGAAACTGGAGGAAGTGAGTATGTGGAACCTATTCTGTCCCTCACCTATTCATCCACATATATGTACAAGAATGTGCACCTGAGTCTGGGTGTTTAATGTAATATGTGCATATGATTAGATGAAAACATTCAGACACATACTTATACAAGGCTTTTATTCATGTGTGTGCATTAGTGCATCATTTGTGTTGTGTGTGTGCAATCATGGTCATTATTTGCTTGCCTGTTTTGAAGGGTTTATGGGACATGGATGCCTCCCTCTGCCACCGGGCCTTTAGTCTAGATTTTCTTTTCCATAAACTCAGTACCTGAAGGACACTGGATGCTGCTGCCTATTGCTAGGACAGTGAAGCTCACTGGAAAGAAGAGGTCCGGAAAGGTGAAAGCTTGGAGCCCTGCAAGGCTTTTTTCTAGTGGCAGAAGCTTATTTCCTCCCCACCTCCACTTCATTTCTGCCCCACCCCAGACACTCTTCCTACCTGGGTAAGGGAGAGGCTGGTGAGCAGTTGCAAGTCCTAAATGAGGTTTGGAAATTGAGATAGGGAAGGGGATCCTTCCCCTGGCCCTTCATTGTGACACCCACAACTTAGAAAAATAAATATCAATGTACCACGGAGACCATCATTTTCTGGTATTAAAAATATATGCATTTATAAAAAGTGATAATAAGATCCCCTTTCCTCCCCACTCCCTGCCTACTTTGTCCATTCTCCAGTACTGGTTTGGAGAAGAATCTGGAAGACCAGAACCTAGTTAAGCAGGGAGGCACTACAGAGACCCCCAGAGACTGACAGAGACAAGGAGAAACTGGCATAGCCACAGACAGTGAAACACAGAACTTCAACAACCAGATAGAGAGACATCTTTGTCAAGAAACCAGTTTTGGGCTCTCAAGACTGAACAAGGTTCCCCCTGACTGGTCCAATCGTTCTAAAGCCATCCTCGCCCCCCATATTTCTCTTCATCTCTTTTCCTTTCCGTTAGGTGGTCCTGTGGGGGTGCGGTGGGCGTGGGAAGAGGGGCTACCAGATCAAAGGGGAAAAGGCCAAAGGGAGGAGGGAAGAGAGAGACACAGAAGTGGAACGAGTGTGACTTGGAGTAAATAGGGGCGAGTTGAGGCAAGGGGAGAGTATGGCCGGGCGGAAGGGAGAAGGGAGCCTCCTGTTTGGCCACGGTCCCCTGAAGAATTTCAGAGTTGGAGGAGTCTTTCCCAGCCTCAGAAGGGGAGGAAAGAGCTGGGCTCCAGGCTTTCCAGCTCCCACCCCCTTCC
This sequence comes from Trichosurus vulpecula, assembly GCF_011100635.1. Taxonomy (NCBI): domain Eukaryota; kingdom Metazoa; phylum Chordata; class Mammalia; order Diprotodontia; family Phalangeridae; genus Trichosurus; species Trichosurus vulpecula. The sequence continues at coordinate 57,661,645 of NC_050580.1, forward strand.
TAGCTGATTTTCCTGTTTTCTGCCGGATTCCGCAGCGCCGTCTGGCGGCCAAAAGCGGCTCCGGAAACCTAGACTTAAAAGCTCCGAAGGCCGACGCATCTCAGGATCTAACTTCAGTGACTGGAGGAGGAAGGGGGGCGGGACGGGAACAGAGACATTTCATTCTCTCTAGGCTACTCCAAACCCCTTACCCCACCTCTGCTCGGAGAGTAAGCCTCCATTCCGGACTGGCCACACACACACACACACACACACACACACACAGTCCATTTCTTTCCGCCTGAATCTCAGTTTTCGTACTAGACGTATCTCCTACACGTCGGGGCATCCCTTGTTATTCTCCTTTCCTGTCCCCTAGTATTCAGCCACAAACGCCTACCACCGCATGGTAGCGGTGGGGAGTATGTATCAGATTTTGAAAATGTCATAAAATACCCCTCACCAGCAAAAAATAGTAATAATGTTAAAGGGGGAGAGGAGAACGGAGAAGTCTGAGACATCCGAAGGGCCTACTGGGTGGGAGAGAGAGACGGGACTCCTGAGTCCTGCCCAGATACGGCCCTGAGTTGGCCATTATGAGAGTGAAATCTGGTGCGGAGGACTGAAGGGTGCAAAGGAATCTTCCCCGCTCCCCTTCCTGAGGCATCTAGGAAAAAGAGGAATAAAGAAAAATTCTAAATGTACGTCGTACTAGAGGGTTATGTGAGCAGGAACGGGGTGGCTGAAAGGAAAGGTCATCTTTGTTCCTAAGAAAGGACACAGCCTCTCTTCTCTCCTGTGGCGTTCTCCACCCCTGAACTGGCTCAAACCGAGGCGCAGGCCCAGAATTTAGCATCTAACAGAATTTCCTCTCCTTCACTCCTGCCTAGTATGGGATCTATCTGGGGTGGGGAATAAAAGAGGTAACAAGGTGGCCTCTTTTTCTTTTGAAGGGTTAGGGTTCACCAGGACCGAAAGCTACCAGAGACCTGGTTTCGTCCCCAAAACTAAGAAAATGTCTAAGAAAATTCAAATTGCACGGCGGTGGCATCCTGGTCCCAGGCAGCGCTTGTTACCCAAACCCTTCAGTGCCTCGAGCCCCGGCCCCTGGTTCCGCTGGGTGCTTTCTGTCTGCTCTCGGGCCTCGCCGATCTTCCCCCAAGAAGTTAGCCCTCCAAGCCTAGGAGCTCCGTATCTGAGGCTACGGCGGAGAGCAAGTGGGCACTCAGGGCCCCCGGGGGCAGCGGCCTCCGGGAGAAGCACGCGGGTCGATTTACGTCCAAGCCGGGAAAGAGGATAAGGGAGCGCTGCGGGAGGAGGGTGGTAGGGAAATTACAAATAAATACGAAGCAACAAGATTAGTAGCCAGAACAGTCCATGTACCCCGCAAAGGCCCGAAATCCTTCGTGGGATAGTTTCTCTCCCGCTACCTTCACCGTCTGACTCCTAAGGAGGAGCTCCGGGCCCGGCAGAGCTCCCCAGTAATGCTCGCGGGGCACAAGACAGACCGAACGGAGGCTGGCCAAGTCTGCAGAGGCGGATGCCGGGCGGCGAGCCCCGCGGGCTTTTTCCTCCCCTCTTCCTCCCTGTTCTCCCCCTTCAAACTTCCAGAGACAGCCTGGGCCAAATCACCTCCAGGTGCACCCAGGTGTCAGCGCGTCCCAAACCGCCAGACTGGGGACAGGGGAACCACCGGCTCTAACCTGGAGCTGCTTGATTTTCTCCCGGTTTTTCTAGGCTTAGTTTCCCTCGCGCTCTTTTTAGGATCAGAGAAGGGTCCCGATGAAACTGACGGAGAACCCACCATCCCTGTGAGCTTCGGGTGTCCTCCAATTCCTGAGCCAATCTGGTTAAGCCTCGGGAAGCCCGCTGGGAGCAGTGGGCCTCTGCGCCGACCCTTCCCCCCGCTCCCCAGCTGCCCCAGACTAGAACGGGTCCGAGGAGAGGTACAGAGCTGCCTCGTCTCTTTTCCGGGTTTAGTAAGGGTGGGCGGGAGCGCCCCACAGTCCCTGTGGCCCAGCCTCGGCCCGTGGTTCCCGCAGCCAGGGTTGCCAGTTTCTCCCAGAACAGAGATTGAGAAGTCCAATTCGCTCAGCAGAAGAGACCGGTTGGGGCCCGGATATTAAACAAGGGGGCTAGCTGGGGCCAGGCTAAGTGGTGAATTGTAAAAGTTGGGAAGGAAAGGGAGAGAAAAAGTGTTGGTTAAGTGCCACAAAGCCTCTCTCCTGTCCTGGAGTCACCACGCAGGGGAAAGAAAAGGTAGGGAAACTCATTTCCCCCTGGGAATTGGGGTGGGGGGAGGGTTCGCTACAATTCTTTCCTGTACTCTCCCCAAACCTTCGCTCGGAGCTATCCGAGGAACTGAGAGAATGGCAGGGGAAAGGGAATGATTTCCCTTCATCTCCCAGCAGAGGAGCCATCGAATACGGGCACCCTCAGCTCCCTTCCGAAAAATGGAACCACGAAATTAAAAAAAAAAAAATTAGTAACATGCGAGGGAAAATATCCTGGAGTATTTTCTCACCACACTGGCTGCAGGAGAAAATAAAATCAAAACGAAATAAACTGACAAGAGCACTCCCCTTCCAAATTTAAGTTTACTTCCCTCCACCCTCAAAGAACAACAGCTGCCCCCTCCCGGCACCACAAATTCACAAAACCAAAACAAAATAAAGAATTTAACCCAGTGCCCAGGAGAGGAGGAGCCGTTTGGAGACTGCAAACAGATTAGAGTCAAGCCTCCCCCCTCGCTCTTCTCTATTAAAAAAAAAAAAAGATAAGAAGTAGAACCTTTTAATACATTAAATATACGGAATTTTAATTTTTAAAGCGATACATTGTCTATTATTTTAGTACATGACGTAAACCTTACTTGTCCCCTTCTCAGCGGGTGGACTTAAAAATTAAAAATAGTTAAGTGTTCCTTTCAAAGAACAAAATAAGGCAAATGAGGTTTTGGAATAGAATTGTTTTTTCTTTTTTTTTTCTTCCAGAATACATACAAAAAAATACCCATTCTCTTTCAATGGTATACACCTTAAAAATAATTGCAATTTGAAACCAGAGCTGACAAATTGCGAGTTGTTGTTTTTTTTCTTTTAGTAACAAACATGCATGTAAATTTGTCGTTTCCATCAGACATTAAATAAGAACGTACAATACAATCATAGCAATTTTAAAGTAACATTAAAGAGAAGACCTCTAGTTCTGTGGTGGTTTTTTTTTATTTATAATCTACAAGGGGGGAGGGGGGTTTCCATTTTTTTTTTTTCCTTCGAGTTTTAAAATTTTTCTCCTCCTCCTTTACACCTACGGAGCTTGAGCTAAATAATGCACTTCTGAACCACGGGTCCGCTTGGAGCTAACATAAATAAATACTTGTGCTCTCCGATGCAGTCCTCAGATGAACACTTTTCTCAATTTTTTTCTATAAAAAGTCAAAGGATATTTTCAACTTTTATAAAGTTTAGGAGAGGAGAGGAGAAGTGAGGAAAGAGGGGTGTTTATCGGATCTCTGTCGCTGCTGTTGCTGGATTAGATATATATACTGTATATTTTTTTCCTCTCTTGCCCCATCTTCCCCACACAGTTGGGTAATCTGTATGCCTCCGGGCCCCCATCCCACCCCTCCCCCAAATTCCCCCCCTTTCCCTGCTTTCTCCCCTCCCCCAAAAAACCCACCCCTTGTCCACCCCACCCCAACTTCCTTCCCTCCCCGCCCTTCCCCACCCCCCTCACTGATAGCCCAGCGCCGAAGCTGTGGTGAGTCTCTGTCCGTAGAGGGCGTAAGGGGAGTAGTAGGGTCCGGTGGCAGCCGGCACCGGCACTGGGGCGCCGGGAGTAGGGAGGGGGCTCTTGGAGTAGGGGTGGTAGCGGCTACTCAGTCCCAGCGCGTGGTGGGGGCTGCGCAGGGCCAGGGTCCCGGGGCTTCCCGGAGCTCCCGAGGTGGGAATGTGCATATGGCAAGCCATTGCTGCAGCGGCTGCGCTGGCCAGGGAGGAGGAGCTGGGGTAGCCGGACAGCAGTTTGTCCGTCCCGGGGAAGGCCGTGTGCGTCCGCAAGTGACTCAGCAGCTCCTCCGACGTGGCGAACCGTTTGTCGCAGGGCCCATTTGCCGACACCCAATTGCAGATGTGGGGCAGCGGGTCGTTAGGGAGCATGAAGCCATAAGGGTAAAGAGGATGGCCGGCCAACGAGGGCGGAGTGGCCCCCGCCGCGGCAGCGGCAGTCAGCGACGAGTGGACACCGTGGAGAGGGTGCGTGGGGTACACCAAAGGGTATCCGGACTTGAGAGCTGCGGCAGCGGCTGCGGGGTCGTGGGCGCAGGAGGCACTAGCTGCGGCTGCCCCGGCGAGATGGCTGGCGCAGTGGTAGCTGAGGCAGTAGGGGTCCCGGCACAAACTCGCAGTCATCACGGAAGGAGGAGACGCCCCTGCCAAGGGGCTAGAGCCAGCTGGTTTGCTGCATCCCAGGGAGCCAGCAGCAGCAGCGGCCAGCTGCGCTCCCACTAGGCTCCCTGGCTTGGTGGGATCCAGGGCCACCCCATGTGGTAGGAACTGGGGAGGGTAGCCGGCGTAGGCCCCGGCTAAACTGCCAGGATAAGTCATGCCCGCGGGGGGCAGGGGGAAGACCGTCTGGCCCGGCTTATAAGGGGATACTGGGGCCACCAGCCCGGAACCCAGAACCGAGGAGGAGGTCGGGGCACTGCCGGAACCTGAACTGGAGCCAGAGCTGCCGCAGTCTGAGCCCAGTGACTTGCTCCCGGGACCCCCGTCGGAGTGTTGGTTTACGTCCACGTTAATCCCCCCACAGCTAATCCGGCCGTGAGCCAGCCCTCCTGGGCCTCCGTCGCCTGAGGAGCCAGCAGACCCTTTGCCACTGCCACTGGCGCCTTCAGGGTCCTTCTTGTCGTCCTTGCCCTCCGGGCCCCCTCCCGAAGAGGGTAGCATCCCTCCAGGCGAACAGGCAGAGGCGCTGGAGCTCGGGCTGCCTGTCCTGGGCGTGAATGGCTGGCAGGTGGCGCTCGGTACTCGGAATCCTGACTTCTCTGCCGAGACCCCGCCGCTGCCGCCGCCGCCGCCCCCGCCCCCGCCTCCACCGCCGCCGCCGCCGCCGCCTCCCGGCTCCTTCTTATCCGCTCCAGGTTTGGAGTAGGGCTTAAAGCTCGACTTGTCCTCGACCCCAATGTCGCTTAGTTTTAGGGGCCCCGATTTGGTGTCCTTGTCGCTCCCGGCACCACCGCCGCCGCCACCCCCGGCACCGCCCCCGTTGGAGGCCACCGAGGACAATTTGGAGGAGGGCGACGGATCAGGCTTTCCGATCTGGGAGCACGTCTGGGCCAACAGCGCCAGTGGGCTCTTCTTTGCATCGAGCTGCGGGGGTCAGACGAGAAGGGAAACAGAAAGATAGAGAGGAGACCTTTAGGATCCTTAGTTCTCACGTAGCCATTCTTGGGCCCCAGCCCTCTAAGGCCCTCAGTCCTCCAAGGCACACGCGGAGCCCCTTCGGGGTTACCCGGAAGGGGCATAAAGAGACCCCTTCCTCCCCCCCCCACATCCCGAGAAACTAACGCCCTAGGGAAAGGTGCGGTCATCATCTACACTCAACAAAGTCGCTCCCCCCATACTCTTTTTTTTTTTTTAATTCTGGGGATGATGCTAATTGGATTTGCAAGCACTCAAAATGTGCTTTTCTGCTTAAGGCTGTACCCTATCAGCGACTCAAGACTCTCTTATGGGGGGGGGGGCCGTAGTGGAGGGGAGGTTTCGGGTGGGCTGCCCCTCGGAGGCTATTTACTATTATCAGCCTCTGTTCGGCCCTAAGTGTTTTCTGCACCTATCGGACTCTCCATCCCCTCTCCAGCCCAAGACCCAGAAAACCAGAGGTGGCGGTGGGAGGACGGCGAAAACGGGGACGGGGAATAAGTTGGCCTCTAAGTCCCTGTCCATTTAAAGCTCTCCAGTCTTGACTTCCGCGCGCCCCACTCCCCTTCTCCGACCTAGTTTCCAGCTGCGGAAGCTCTGTCCCCCAGGGGAGCTGAATCACTCCGGACACTTCCCCCACCCCCCATCCCTACTCTAGAGAGAACTAAACCCCGCCGGGCCGTGGCTCGAGTATCGGTTCATGGAACGGTCTCGAGGAAGAAATGATAAAGGGGACGAGGGTAAGGGCGGGGGGGGGGGGGGGGGAACTTACCTCGATGGGACTGACAGGAGTGGAGGGCAGAGGCTGCAGGTACTCTGGGTGTAAAATGTGCCCCGTCCGCGCCGTCAACATCTTTAGCACCTTGATAGGCAGGCGATTCGCCTGGCGTAGAGGGTCCGAGGGGGGCACGGCGTGAAGGAAAGGTTTGGTGTTACCGGCCGAGGACGAGCCGGGGCCGGGGCCGGGGCCAGAGATATTTCCAGAGAGCGCGCTGGTCCAGGCGGGGTCCGCGCCGCCGCCGCCACCGCTGCCGCCGCCGCCGCCTCCGCCGCCGCCGCCGCCGCTGTGCTTACTACTTCTCAGGGCAGAAAGCGAGGGCGCTGTGCTCATGACCCACCCGCGCGCATGGGAGCAGCGGGGGGAGGGCTCCGGGAGGCGCGGGGCGGGCTCGGGGCTGCGCGCTCGCCCGGGGAGCAGGAGGAGGAGACGCGGGAGGAGGAGGCAGAGAAGGAGGTGGAGCGGCCGCCGCAGGCGTCCAGTGCGCCTTCTCGGCGCCTCGGGCAAGAAGCGAATAATCCTGGGGGGCCTCGGAGGAGACCCGTGGCGGGGAAGGAGACGCTGCCGCTGCAGATTTTGTGGGGCCGCTGAGCTATCCGTGTAGCCACTGGCTGCGCCCCAGCGCTGCGCTCCTCTCCGACCGGCCGCCCAGTGCTGCGCTTGGGTGCGATGTGAGCGGCTGCCCGTCCAGACGGGGCTCTGGCGAGGAAACTCACTTCAAAAGCAGCTGCATCTAGGGGGAGATTAAAGCCTTTGCCGCCTTCCAATCAAATGGGAGCCCGAGGTGATTGGAGGGTCAAAGGGATGTGACGCGCCTCGCGCCGCCGCCGCCGCCGCCGCCGGGACTCTCCGCACTGGTTTTAATGGGCAGCTCCCTCCTTCCAGCTCCCCCTCCCCATCCCCTCCCTTGTTTTTGCTGGGAGGACGGGATGAGGTTTATTTTCCGTTTGCAGTCGGACGCCTTACTCGTTTTCTTCCCTCTTCCCCTTTTTCTTGCTCGGAAACAGACTGGAATCGAGAGAAAGACCCGGGGGGCGGGATGGGGGCGTCGAGAGTAGGATGAGGGTCCTTAGGAAGAAACTCGTTTGTGAATCCTAAGGCTCTGTCAGTTAGCTCCAAGGGAGACCAGGGGCAAAGACCCTCTTCGCCTGACCTAGCCGAACTCCCCGAGGTCCTTGATAAAAGGAAAAAATACTGGACTGTTCTAGTAGAGTGCTGTAGAAAGATGACCCGCCCGCCTGTGATTTCTCGAGGCTCCGCGCCAGAGAAACCAGGAGCTATGGCTGCTGCTGCGGCGGCGGTGGCTTCTCCTGGCCTTGCCCACTCCAAGTCCCCTCCCTTATCCTATCCATGTGACAGGCTGGGGAGCCCAGATTGGGGGAAGCGCGGGGATCACATGCTTCCTATGTTACACATTCCGCCCCCCTTTTTCTGCCTGTCCCCCTTCCTCCCCCCCCTCTTCGGGCATCTCCACCCCTCCATCAATTGTCAATGTTCCTCGACCGCAATCAATCAGTTATTTGTCAGCTCTTGTCAATCCGCCCGTGATTTATGTCAGCTTTTGTTGCTGATTACAAGGCGGGTGCGACTTGAAGAGAAAAAGAGGGAGAGGGAGAGAGACAGAGACAGAGAGGAAGAGACCGAAAGGGAACCGGAGGAGGGGAAAAGGAAAGCAGTCGCGGCCGCTTAATGGAAACAGGGCGGATGGGGAGAGGGGGGAGGTTCACGGGTGGAGAAAAAAGACTGAGAGAAGAAAAAAAGATGTTCTGTTTCAGGAAAATAAATCGTAAGAGTAAATTGCGCGTTCGATCTCAGAGCGCTGAGAAGGGCGCGGAGGGCCCTTCGCACCTTCTCGTTAGGTCCGTGGATTTCCGGAGAGCCGGGGTACTGGGAAAAGGGTTAGTGATGTCTAACAGGGGAGAGTTCTTCTCTGGATGCGTCACCGGGTATACGGTTTAGTGGGGAGATAGTGGTGGATTGACCCTGACCCCCTTTCCTCGACCCCCTCCTCCGGCCCCGCCACGTCCTGGTTCTAAGCATAAGATGGAAGGACGCACTTGGTCCGTTTAAGCTTCAGGGCCATAAACTCGGAGCCGCGCCCCGCAAGACTATTCCCTGAGGGCTAAATTTGTGGGGGGTATCCCGGAGGGTTTTATGAGTGGGTCCCTCTCCTTTCCTGGCACTGTTACCCGAGTCTAGTTTTCCGCTCCATCTTGATAAATCAATTTTGGGTAGACCAAGGAGGACGGGTCGTCTGGGAAAGAGTTAGTGTCCCGGGTCCCTTTCAGCTCTAAGGAAGTTTTCGGGTCCCCGTCTCCCCTTCAGCAACAGAAATGGCTAGCTTTGGTGAGCCAATTGATTATTTGCAGACACGTTTTCCAAAGCCCTTCGAGTTAGTGACCTGCCAGGAGACGATGTGCGGTATTGGTGTCGATGGTGGAGGTGGGACTACATTCTCACAGTCAAAGATGCGAACTCTGAGAGTTCTGGTGCAAGACAACCGCGTTTCCTCCCTGTGTATTGCCGCTCTTGGTGTTTGGAATGAGAGTCGAGGTGAAGGAACGGCGTGTGCTGGTGTACATGGCTTTCTTTATGTACCTAGGCTTACCCATTCCTGTATATGATTTCTTAAGGCTTTGATGGCCTCCGGAGGGACACCCGAAGTCACCTCGGGAAACTTACCGAAACTAAAGGTGGGAAAGCAGAAGAGCTTTCTCTTCCTCCGGCCTTCACCTACCCCCCACCCAGCGACTGGAAAGACTTTGATTCTCCCCTCCCCCATCTTTTCCTCCCCAGGCTCTTCTTTTGTTGTCAAGTTCCTTTGATAAATGGTTGTGCTGTAGAGCTGGAAGAGGAGAGGAAAGAGGGTCGGTGGAGAAAAGCGGAGATGGGGATGTGTGAGAATGGCGAAGGTGTAGGATGTTTACTGACTGGGCTCTCACTTTGGGCTGGCTGCTGTACCGAAGGCATCCAGGCCCCAGCCCTGCCCTCCTAGCAGCGTCCTCTCTCTCTCTCTCTGTCTCTCTGTCTCTCTGTCTCTCCCCCTCTCCGTCTCTCCCCCTCTCCTTCTCTCTCTACCCCCTCCTTTTTCTCTTTGCTGTCTCTCTCTCTCTCTCTCTCTCTCTCACACACACACACACACACACACACTTGCA